>NW_021604700.1:1598732-1603535 GCF_004785775.1 Grammomys surdaster | reverse complement strand
TATACAGATATATACTGCTATGATATATACAGATATATACTGCTATGCCTGGCTCAGAGACTATTCTTATTCTCTGCTCATGAAATGAAAGCTATTTACACATAACCCGTAAACAATACATTATACATATTTCTCAGGACTTATAAATAACAGATTTTTAAAAATAACAAAGACTAGGGATTCAAAGATGGCTCCATGGTTAAGAGCACTAGCTGCTGGCAGAGAACTTAGATTGGTTTCTATCACTCACATGGTGGCGCTCAGCTGTCTGTACTCTAGCTGCAGACAATGTGATGTCCTTTGCTGGCCCCCATGAATATTATACACACATAGTGCACAGGCAAAACACTCATACCCATAAATGAAAAGAATAACACCCACAAGGCTGAGGCAGGAGGACTGGTTTGAGTTCAAGACTAGCCTGGGCTACAGAATGAGAGCCTATCTCAAAAAGAGAAACAGGTAGGAGGGGGGAGAAACTAAGTTATTGTTTTGATACCAAGTTGTCTGGATTCCAATCAGAAGCAAATTGATATCTTAGTCATCTGAAGCAATTCTAATAAAGTAACTTGGTGATTCATTAGATACTTTGCGGCAGTAAGATTGCTACTTGTTTTCAAATGTGATCTATTCAAGGATGTGTTTATGGGAAAGGTGGAGTAACTGTAGACTGTGACTTTTCACTTTTCTCTGTCGATGTCAATGCATAAGCACGTTTGCTCTTTTCTTCCAACTCCTGTACTTCTCCAGAGAACCAATAAAGCGAGCACTTTGGTGTGAAGAGAGCTCTAGCTATAAACTACAACCACAAAATATCATATAAAAGGAGCGTTGAAGTGTTATTGATTGTTCAAATGGACTCATCTGTCTGAAAACGCCATTTTCTTGGACATAATTCCTCTTATTACCTGAAATAATTATTGTTATGTTTTATCCTGTCTTTCACTTCTGAGGGTCAGTGTTAGAAGGCAGTAATGACTTCAATGGGAGACAGTTTGTCCTACCTCCTAATTCCTCAATAATGGCTCTCGTTTTCATTCTGTTTCTAAAATGGACACAATCAAGGATTGCTGATATTTCATTGTTCTCCTGGAAAAGCAAAGCATGTTTTTGTCAGGCTTATAAAGAAAGTTGACAATAATTATAAATATGCTTATTTCTCTGAAAATACAAGCTTGTTATTAAAGTTGCCTAGGTCCCTCTAGATATTAACTAAAAAGAAAAACTAAACTATCCATTACTTGGGTGTTTGTTAGTGGCGGTATTAATGTGAGAAGCAGGGAAAAAGTCATAGTGCAAATACAAATACATTTTTGGCGAGTCTTTCAGTGTTAGTTCAGCAATGGATTATGGGATTGATTATTAGGGGCAGCCTTTCTAACATGTTTAGTGTCTTCCCTTAGCATTCTTTAGTTCTCTTGCTGCCCAAGTTCTATGTAGCTAGTCTCTAACTTTCTTCTAAATGATGTAAAAACTGTCCTGGTTCAGAACGCTGCTGTTCATGAGAAGAAGATGCAAGTGGTACATTAGAACATGCTTCTCCCTAACAGTAGCTCACCGACTCAGTAATCACACTTCCTCTTTCCCAACTCTGTGAAAACTCACAAGCTTCATGTATTCTGTCCTTAGGAAAATGACTTCAAAATTCTTTTCTTCTTTGGAGGTAAATTGTTCATGTAGATTCCTATAAAAGGAAATGTATTTCAAGTCAATTCTGTAGACAGCCTCACATATGTGGTGGCCTAATATGCCTTTTTAGTGGTCCTATCTAGTTAAAAGTCCAAGTAATAACCAAATGAAACTTTAAAAAATTATGCTTCCCTCTACCAGAAAGACAACAAAACACAAAGTAACTTCAGGATGGGTTCATGTATCGGGGAAACAATAACTGTGTCATTGTATGTTGTGTAACTAACATGTTTAGAAAGCCTCCAACAATAGCTCTTGGTAGGGCAGAGTTTTGAGATCAGGTGTGAAACTTTACAAAAGAGTCATTTTCCAGTTTCAGTGTTGCTGGAATATTGTCACTGGGCAGGGTTGAGGTTTAAGCTTCAGATATTCCCTTAAACTGTGCAGAATTTGGCACCTCGGGCTTAAAACAAAGGCTTGTGGGTCAGTTTCACATATCTATAATATTCAGGTATGGCGATTTACCTAGAAATACTAGAATCAATGCCTTAGATGTGGCAACTGAATATGTGTCTGTATTCCAAGACAAGTGCAGCAGGGACCAGCAAGGAAGCCACAGAGGTGGACTAGCATCCCTGGGCATCCAGCGTTCAGTCACTGTGATGTATGTCTGCCGAGCAGTCATGCTAGCAGTGATAGACTTTGTTTCTCTTTGCTTCCTCATTTGAAAGCAGAGCTAGTATCTTTGGGCTGAGTAGTAAGAAGCAGAGTTCAGAGCAAGCAGTGGTTTCTAAACGGAGACGCTGAGCTTCCTGCTAAGAAAGCAGTCTGTTGACTTTCTAAAGGAGACACGATGTGTTTTGTATTCCAAGCTGATAATGAAGTTTATATCGGAGACACATAGTTGGGCGTGGTAAGATGCTCATACTCGCCTCTGACATCCTACAGTTAGGCATTGAATTTTTTTAATATTCAAATATTTGTGCAAAGGTTTTACCACTCCACACTCTGTGTACTGAAGCCCATGTCTCATTTTCCCTCCAGCCCTTGCTTTGTCTCCCGCTGGAACACTGCAGAGAGACGGAAAAGTGTGCACACAGGGAACCCTCAGAACAGTTCGTGTGTTGAAAGATTCATGTATTTTCCATAAATAATATTCAATTTATTTACGAAACTGCTTATAACTGAAGTTTGACAGTAATGACTGTGGTGGCAAGAGAGAGAAACAGTCTAGGAAGTGAGTCTAGAAGATACTTAAAAAGGAATGAAAAAAGGATTTTCTCTGCCATGCATATGCAAATTCCAAGTTGTATTTTGAGCCTGCCAATGAATCCTTCCAGAAGTATTTTTTATGATTTTCTTCTTCTTCTTCTTCTTCTCCTCCTCCTCCTCCTCCTCCTCCTCTTCTTCTTCTTCTTCTTCCTCATCCTCTTCTTCTACTTCTTTTTAGCCATTTTTTTTGTATCTACATATTTTATGTCACATTAAACTGTGCCTTTTTTGGGTTTATTCTTAATAATTAGTTTTGGAAAGTTTACATTGTGCTACTGTTAAAGTCCATCTTCACTTGACAAAGCAAACTGGAAGTACAGTGTGTTGTGATCTTTGTACATCATGGCTCCATTGATACTGAAGAAATGAAGAAAGAAGGAGGGTACATTTGGTGAGAATTGTAGAATGAGATGAAGGCACATGCGGATGATATTTTCATTAATTTTCCTTCAGTATTCATTGCCCTTCTTAGGAATAGTTTTGGATTTTAAACATGCTGAGAATAAAGACTGCCATCTTGATATAAGCAATGAATAGCCACTTGCCTAAGCACCTGCTAGTGGACGAGGGGTAAAGATATATAACTTTCTCTATTTTTCCAAGAGTGGGAGCAGCTTCATTCCATCATAAGCCTTTGCTGTGAAGTTCTATTTCACCACAGAGCAGCGGACCCACTAACCATGGGCAGACACCCCGAAAGTGGGAATGATGCTCGCTCCTTCTTTGACATCAGTAGCTCATGCTCCTTGTCTGTTGACTGAAACTAAAGCTACTGTATCAGTATCTACTTTTCATTGTAGAAAACTAGTTTAGTCAGCCTCAACAGATACACGATCCTGTATTGAATAAACTGCTTTGCTTTTCTCCCAAAGACATAATTAATAAGTATTTTAAAAGCATGCCAATTTCATTATAATTAACTGAATGAGAATTATGGATTTAAAACTGAGATTGACAGAAAGTAGAAGGCTATGTGATAACAAATCCTGTTCTCAGTAACACTACAAAAGGAACTGCTGACTGGCATAGCCGCTTGGAAAAACAATCTAAGCATAGAGGCAAAATGTAACCTGTATATGCTATCTGAGCAAGAGTGTGCACTCCTGTCAATTGTTCTACAGAAGCCCACCAGATGTCATAGAGTAGAATACTGATCCCAGGGCTGGAGAGATGGCTCAGTGGTTAAGAGCACTGACTGCTCCTCTAAAGGTCCTGAGTTCAATTCCCAGCAACCAAATGGTGGCTCACAACCATCTGTAATGAGATCTGATGCCCTCTTCTGGTGTGTCTGAAAGCTACAGTGTACTCATCATATACATAAAAATAAATAAATAAAAAAAATCGTTTTTTAAAAAAAAGAATACTGAACCCACTCTTGCTGAGAGAGCGGGCGACCAACTATCTATTACTTGAAAATAAATGAAGGGTAAGTAGGAATGGAGTAGAATATTCCACTGTAGCTGGAAACTGTGACATACAGGAGGAAAATGGACACACCCTTAAAAGGCTCGGTGTTGAGGGGAAAGAAGAATTTAAACAATTGACTATCATTCATATAAATTAAAATGTGTGTGTATATATGTATATGTATCTGTGTGCATGCATGTGTGCGTGTGCCCAGCATGTGGCTTTTTTTAGATACATCCATATCTGACCCACATTAAAGAACTGGGAATGGTGTCTTTCCAGGAGGAGGGAAGAGGATAAGAAAAGATGAAGAGGGAAAAACTTGAACGAAGATAGAATTTTGCAGAAGCCTGTGGCCATAGCTTGTGGGGATGGAGTCAATGTTCACTCAACTGTGTGCACCCAGGGTCCAAAGAAGAAGAGAGTGAATCTAGCTTCCATCCTGTTTTGGTTAATTTATTCTTTCAAATTTACAAACACACACACACACACACA
>NW_021604700.1:1578232-1598332 GCF_004785775.1 Grammomys surdaster | reverse complement strand
AACCATTTATGGTCAATAGCTCTTAGGAGTGGGGACTTGTTAACCCTTTCCTCCCCAGGCTGGGATTTTTAACTGGCTTGATCTTATGTAGGTCATGTGTAGGTAACCACAGTGGCTGTATGGGACAGCGATGTCAAATGCAGAGAACAGTCCACAGCACTCTTCCCCATTCTTTGGCTCTTACATTCTGTCTCACTCCCATGGGAGACGGTACTGATGTCCTCTCTACAACTGAGCACTCATAGTCACGTATTCTCAGTATTTCAAACAGTACTGTGTCTCTGCATCAACTATTACATGGGGCAATAAGAAACTTCTCTGACTGAGGTTGGAAGCAATGCAAACCTATGGATATAAATATATTTAGAAGTCAGTTTGATAACAGAACCACTTTAAAAAAAATAGGTTCTCCTCTAGGACCTGTAACTTCCCCAGACATATTTTTTTTTAAAAGGATGTCTACAGTATCAAACGTTAATCTCCTGTTGTCGAGGTGACTTCAAGCCCAATCAAGGGAGTGGTTGGTTACCACCATAAACTGTCTTGACACTATCGTAGCTGTGGAAACATCTAGCCTATCATGTTGATATTGTAGCAAGCAGACCACTAATGTCTTTTCTCTCCCAACAGCCTGTGTGACATCTTCCAGCACTAGGAAAGCTAACTAGCTGAAATTGTCTCCTGATCAGTTCAGGACTGGTTTCTCTGTATCCTGCAAACAAAATGTTTGGTGTCTTCATCAAGGTCTTACCACGTTGCTATGGTAGGCAACCATGAGCAAACAATAGTCTATATTGTTTTGAAGCCTCCTAGGGCCTCTCTGACTCATAGGGAGGTAAAGCATGTCTGATACTGAGACTTTTCATTTAATAACTCATGGCTTCCTGGAGTAGTGTCAATCATTAATGTGCAGTACTTCTGTGTAAACTGCCTTTAAAAACTTGTGTTGCTAATTAGCTTACAGACCAGTGTGGCTTCATACGGCTTCTTTATACAGGCTTAGTTTTAGTTAATCCACCATTGTCCTTTTCTCTCTCACTTCCTTATCCCCATGCCATACCAACTCAGAGCTCTAGCCCAGGATTCGCCCTCTGTTATTTGATATTTCATAGTTCTACTACTCCCTGATGTATAAACACACACACAGACACACACATACAGACACAGGCACACACACACACAGACACACACACAGACACACACACAGACACACACACACACACACAGACACACACACACACACACTTAGATGACAAGATCGCTAGTTTCCGAGTAGCTCCTTCGTGTGCACGTCATTCTGGATAAGCCTTTGCTTGGTGCATCATTTCCCCATTGCATCACTGACTACCTGCTTGAGCCCTTCTGCCCCCAGCATCCCCGCCCCATCCTATTTCACCTCTACTCTATTGGTCCCTCAGTCTCAGTTCAGCCCCTTTCTGTCAATGGCCCATTTCTAATTTCCTAGCTTCCACACATACACCATGTTGAACAAACAAAAGAAATCTTTTTGAAGCTAAGGCCCCCATAAAAGAGAACACATAAAATCTGTCTTTTTTTCCTGGGTGACCTCACTCTATAATTTTTCTAGTTCCATCCATCTACATGCAAACTTCATGTTTTAATTTTTCTTTACATCTGAGTACTATACACAATATATAAAATTATTATATTATATATGTTAATTGCATATATTAATTGCATATATAATAATTATATGTCATATAAATATATCATGCATAAAGATGTTATATATAAATATATCACATATAAATATATATTTATTATTATAGCATATATAAATATATTATATATTTACATATAAATGTATTATATATAAAAATATCACATATAAATATATAATATACAAATATATAGATTTATTACATTTTCATTATCCATTCATTAGATGCTAGACATCTAAGTTGATTCCATGTCCTAGTTATTGCTCATAGAGCGTCAATGAACATGGGTATGTGTTTCTGTGTATTAAGATATAAATATAGGATATTCCTAAGAAGCTTTAAGGTATGTTCCCAGGAGTGCTGTAGTTGGGCTATCTGTGTCTCTGAGAAAACCCCTAACTGGTTTCTATAAAAGGGTTCTCCCTTTCTTCACATCAGTGCCAGGATTTGTTGTCATTCGTTGGTATTCCTGATGGCGGCCATCCAGACTGCAGTGAAATGGAGTGTTAGCGTAGTTTAATCTGTATCTTTTACCTCCCTGGTTTAGGATTAGCATCCCTCTTCTTAATCTTTTCCTGGAGTAACAGGTCGCTCGCTGCTCATGTAAGATGTGGGAACCTTGGCTGGATTTGACCTGCAAAAACTGGTCTCTAGGAAAAGGAAACCTCATTATTTTTAAAGAACATCTAAATGTTATGTATCTCAGAAGGAAAAAAGTCTAGTGGGAGATTTGATTTCAGTGAAACTCACTGAGCTCTTTGGCAGGATGTGGGAAAGGTGGATGGAGAAAAGAACAGAGTTTCCATTTATTTACTTGCTCGTCTTGGTCCCACTGTACTCTGAAATCAGTCACGTGAACGGCTTTCAGGGTTCTGTTTTCACCCCTGCCTTGCAGTCCTGAGCCTCGGGAAGCCCCTGAATACTGACTGAGCACTGGGCCATGACCAGAGCAGTTTTCCAAGAAGTCTGACTGCGTGGATGTGGGTGGCCTCTGGAATGTCAATAGACAAGGCAAACACTGTACGCCATCTTTGGGACAAAGCACCAGCTTTGTTGAGCTGCAGCCTGGCATTTGCAGCATGTACATATGGCATCTGCAGCGTGTACATACGGCCCGGTTTGTTTCAGTTCTCTAGTTTAAACGTATTGTATCTGAAGACTCCAGGACATCCCTACTATTTAAAAATCTCATCTCTGTTTGGTCTGCAGAAGGAGTTGTTTCTCCCTCTGACATTTACATCTATGAACTTACTTCTATGGCTTGAAGGACGTTCAATGTTTATTTCTTTCTTAATTGCCACTAAGAAACCAAATATTTAAACATCCCAAAAATGTGTACCAATAAACATAATGAAGAAACATTAGAAAGGAAGCTTAATTCCATAATATATTTAGCAATCAAACCTATTTCTGTTGGGGGGGGTGTATAAAAATGTAAATATCTTCAAAGAAGTTGGCCACAGTACTGAATAAATGAACAAACGAATAAGCCAGCAAGCAAACTTCTGAAATAAGTTCAAAACAACCCATTTTTCTTCACAGGCAATTGTAAAATTTTGCATGCGTTTTTCTTTGCAGGCACTTCTGTGCGAGGGCTTTGGATTTGTGTTCCAACTCTCCAATCCACCCACCCTAAAAGGAAGAAAGCTCTGTGGGAAATTCCACCAAAATTAGGGGCACAACCTGAGCTTCCAACTCACGTAGACCTCTAAATGATAGAACACTCAACAAGTACAGTGAAATAGATTTTCAAGAACAGTTTGGGAATTAACTTTGGGCAGGTTGAGTTTAAGATCTCTATTGAATTTGGACAGCTTTTGGTTAAATGCTTAAGTGATTGGCCTAATGGGACAGAAGTATGGTGGAATTTCTACTTGGAAGTCAAGTGGTTCGCTGAGCTACTATATGTAAGTTAGTTCTGCCCAGGTAGTAGTTCAGAGTATAGACAGGGAACCCGAGACACAGAGAGTTTGAATGAATGGCCTGGCAGACACAGAAGGTGAAGAGTAGGAGCTTATCCCAGATCTAATAGGAAGAAGTACACACACCAGTCCCTGAGATGCTCCATGGTTTCCAAGGAACTTGTTGAAAGAAAAGACCAGACAGAGTGGATGCTTAGAAAGAACTGAGTGTTCTTCAGAGTCTCCTAGGGTGGGCTTCGCCCAATGCCTACAGTAGTGGCTTTTTAAGTTCAATACCCCACCTCTAGTTCATCTGTGTTGCTCTCTAGTTCATCTGTGTTGCTTTCTTAGTTCTTTATATAGTTGTGTCCTCTAAGTGAACTGAGGTTTTCCTCACAACTGCTTCTCTCACTCTAATCTTACACTTTCTTACATCTTCAGCTAAAAGTTTTCCCCTTAAGTTTTTAATTAAAGCAAAGAATTCGTGCTGAATGATAAGCACATTTCAAAAAGGAGATCTGAAGGGCCAACTTCCAAGATCAGTTCATCCCTTAAGATCTTTGTGAGAAATTCAGAGGTGGGAACTTAGCAAAGAAATGTACTCTATTCCTGCCTGAGTGACGATGGAGGGGAATTGTTGGGGGGTGGGTTTCCTTCTAGTCACTTATGAGTAGCATTCACCTATCTAGGCATGCATACACACCTCCATTCATACATTTTCCCCCCAGGAAACACATTTACTGTGGTCCTTGTGTGTATCAGGCACTGTTATATTCTGAAATCCAGTGATCCCCCAAATACAAAATATCCCTATAACCAGGAGTCTTTGTTTCAAGGTCAGGTTCAAGTCTGGCTCCCCAGGTCATTAAACTGAGCTCTGGCTCTTTCCTTTCCTGGGTATGTTTGCACTTCTCTTTTCTTTTATCAATTTCCTATCTATTTGGTCTATCCATAAGAGATAACTGTAAGAGTTCTCTCTATGGGACACAAAACTTCTGCTTTCCAGAGCGCTCACCCCCTAGTACTGCAAACAAATGGCTTAACAATATCAAGAGTCAAGGTGAATTCGAGAATGACATTCACAGAGGCTCCGAGTGAAGATTAGGCTGTTTGTAGTGTCTAAATGTCATTATAAGGGTAACCACACTCGTCAGTGTTCCTTGGAGACATTGTCACCCGGTAGAGACCAGAGAAACAAGTACAGGCTCCCAGGCATAATTCACCACATTGTTGCTTCCTACCAAGGAAACTCTTTTATTTTATTTTATTTTATTTTATTTTATTTTATTTTATTTTATTTTATTTTATTTTTATTTTTTTTGTTTTTTTTCTGGTTGTGATCTGGTTGAAAGTATCCTCCTTTTGGGGGGTGGGTGGGGATTGTGCAAAGAAGGGAGGGGCACTGAGTAAATCTGGAGGATAACTTACATAGCATCCAGATAATAGAGACTTGAATAATTGCTTGATTGGCCTTTATTATTTCAGAACGGGAGAGATGGTATCTGATTGCTTCTTTTCAAGGCTTCAGTGTTATACTTGGTCGGGTGCTTGTCTTCTGTAATGTATTGCTGCGCTCAACTTCTGCAGTCTCCCAGACCTCCCAGCACCGCTGTGACATTCCATTTGACTCCATTTAAAGTCGTAATGGATAAGGGGTCTGCACTCCGGACCTGGCAGGGCATTTCTCATGTTCCCTAAGAAAACATTGCCACTCCCCTCACAGCCTTCCAAGAGCAGGCATATGGAGCACACATTTCGACTTTCCAATGTGTAGCAACCTTGATATAAAATGTTAACAAGAGCAGGGAAAATCATTTCAGTGCTGGCTTCTTTATAAACTCCATTTGTGCTGGCTAGTTTTATGTTAAATTGGCATAAGCTAGAGTCATTTGGGAAGAGGGAACTTCAACTGAGAAACTGTCCCCACCAGATCGGCCTGAGGACAAGTTTGTGTGGTATTTTCTTGACTGATGTTTGATGTGGGAGGGCTAGCCTACTGTAGGCAATGGCACTCTGGGGTGGTGGTCCTGGGTGCTATAAGTTTGACAGGATCAAGCCAATAAGCAGTATTCAACTGTGATGTAGAACTGCTAGCTGAAAGACACACTTTTCTATCAGAGTTGCTTTTGATCTTGGTCTTTTTATTACAGCAATTCAAACCCTAAGACACTACCCAGCTATATAACTGGTGACATAGGTCTGAAGAATGTCACAGGGAAGGTGTCCTGAGCCAGGGAATGGCTGTTCTTGTCATGACTTAGAAGATATTGGTGGCCTAGTTTTCATTTAGCATGTCATTCATCAGTTTACCTTAATCTCTTGTCTTAAAAAAAGTATTTATCATTCCTAAGACTTTCATACAAGTACACGATTAAATATGGTGTAAATCATTTGTTAAACTGTACACCTCTTAAACAGTGAGCTCATCTAGGCTGGAAAATTGATTTTGATGGTCTTATTTTTCTCTTTGGCAGAAATTTCTCAAGTTCTAAACTTGTGTCTTTGAAGCAGTCTTGAGCCCCTGAGATACTGCAGAAGGTATTTCACAACCAACAGGGCAGAGCCAATCACCATGACTGTCTGTGATTCTCAGCATTTATCCCTAATATTTTTCCACTTTGAATTTCCCTCTATCAGCTATAACAGAAAAGGCCATCATAATGAAATATATTTGCATTTCCCAACTCAGAAATCAATGGAGTGATACTGAGTATTTAATTTAAAACCTGAGAGACGAGAGTGTTCCTCTCTTCATGCTAACTTTCACCTTTAAAGAGTTGTCAGCTCAGGCTCCGAGTTTCAGACAAAGTTACCATCTGAGTTCTCTTGCACAGTGTTTTATTAATCTCTGTCCTTGCAGTTCATAAATTAGTCTACCCTGTGATTTCCTCCTTGTGATAGCCCCTGGCTGTTTTCACTGCCTTCCCAGCTACAGCAGACAGCTGCTCTCCCACATTCCCTCAGAGTAAACAGGAATTTGGTCCCTGGGTAATTGGATGCTTTCCAGTGTAAGAATTTGAGTTATTCATGAGCTTTGTGGGCTGGCTTCTACTGAAACCAGACTGTTTTCACAAGGGAGCACAAGGACAAAAAGAATTATGAAAGGTTTGAATCTCGAAGATTATTCCTTTCAAGTGTATGATAACCTCTGATTCGTCTCCCCAAGTGGTTTCTAAACCCTCTCTTTTGGTCTCTTCCTCTACCTCACATTTCACGGTGGTTACTGGAAATTCACCAAGGGAGCTGACTGCCTTCAAATCATGCATTCCTTCCAGATCACAACCAGCCTAAACAGATGTGCAAACGCTAAGATATAATATGCTGATCATTCTTTCAAGATTAAAGTTTGACGAGACTGTGAGGGTAACTATCTACGTTACAGACAATTCAAAATTAGCACTAAGAACATAATGGAGAAGAAGACATATTTTCAAGGAGAAGTGTGTATTACTCTGAATTTTGAGATGGATTTTACTGGTATATCTTATCAAAGAAAAAAATTAATAAGATTAAATTTTAAAAAGACAAAGGAACTACTTATTCATTGTGTCTGGAAATGGAATGAAAGAATTAATTCTAGACTTCTGGTGACCAGACAACTAGAAGGTGCGTGTCCTTTGTAATGTCACTGAAGGGACTGCATATGAGCATTGTCCTTCTGGTGTGAACTGCACTGTCCTCAAGGCTCTAGGATATGATCATTCTAAAATCTAGGCAGCATAGACTCTGACAGTTAGTTGTTCAAGACTCAAGAACAAGAAATAGAACTTACTTGCTTCAGTTTACCAAACATGCATGCACCTGTACACACGAGCATGTCAGGTCTCTGAGACAAGACTGGTCTTAAACTCAAGATCTAAGGCTTGGATTTCTTTCTTTTTTTTTCTTGAATGCCTGAAGAGTAATCTTTTTAGCATGCCATACAGCTTTTAAGCCCAGCATATTTCCCAGATCAAACACTGACACCCCAGCCACTGTGCTCTAGAGTTGAGTGATACATGAATTTGCCTTCAAAGATTCCTCAGTTTGGTGGAGAATTTTAACACATAAGCCTATACAGAGTGGGAGAAAGTACAGTAAGGAGGAATGTAGGCTGCCATGGAAACCAGAGTATGACAGGAATCTATCCTGAAAGGGAGATGGCTAAAGCGAGTGTTAGAGAGCAGGCATGTCTCAGTAGTGTATTGGAGAAGGCTGGGCTTCTGGGCAGACGCTGTTGTGTCAGGGAATGTGGTCCTCTTGGGTGGTGGTGAGTGAGGAGTAATCAGAGAAAGATATGGAGGTAGAGAAAGACCATTTGGTGCAGGTGATGTCCACTGGACTTCCTTCTGCAATAGCTAACCCTTCAAAAAGACACAGCCAGATTTATGTGCCACTAAATGGAGTTCACTCATGTGATCACAAGTGTTTCATAAATGTTAATGAAGCAACCTAAACCTACGAGTGGGCTCATAGATGATTTATGTGTTCGGACAAAGTTTTATTGCCAGGGAGGCTTTCTCTAGAAATTGAGAAACTTCTTAGTAACTGAAAGTCTTTCCCCCAGGATATACAAAGAGCAAGATAAAACCAGTCACGCTTAGAGGGTTCTCACTAAAACCAGTTTGAGCTAGATCAGACATTCCAACAGTCAACCCCATTTCCTTCATTGCATCTGCAGCAGCATTAAAATTTATGTTTTGGAGACATTTATTTAGTGTGTGTGTGTGTGTGTGTGTGCGTGCACGGGCGCGTGCGCACGCATGTGCATAAATCATGGCATATTTGTGGAGGTCAAAGGACATCCTGTGGGAACTGGTTCTCTTTTTCCATTATACTGGCACTGTGGATGGAACTCTGGTTGTCAGATTAACTCAAAATAAAACGTGTTGTGAGTTTTAGGTGTTTCTGAGAGCACCTACCCCTGTGGCATCTCACAGCTTCATTGCACTCTTGCTTCTGCACACATCCCACTCTTGCTCTGCCTTGTCTTCCCTCCACTCAGTGCCATGCTGATCAAAGCGACTTAAAAGCTTTGACTTGGGTTATAGAGCAGTGGTTCTCAACCTTCCTAATGCTGTGACCCATTAATACAGTTCCTCGTGTTGTGGCGACCCCCAAACATAAAATTACTTCATTGCTACTCCATAAGTGTAATTTTGCTGCTGTTACGAATTGTAATAAAAACATCTGATTTGTAGGATATCTGATATATGACCCCTATGAAAAGTCCTTTGACCCCCCAAAAGGGTCTAGACCTACAGGTTGAGAATCCTGTTATAGACTATTGTTTGGTGATCAATTGTAGTGTCGTTACTGTGCATACAACATTTTCTGCTCTTGTAGAAATGTAATGATTTAATTCTAGAAAACAAAGACTTTTCATATTTCTCTACCGTCATTTCACAGCGTGTTACAAATTAGTACATCTCAGAACTGTATTGTCAGGATATTTGATTTTAAAGTTTTCTATATGAGATACTGAATAGAATTTTATATAAAAAATTGTTAAGTGTATCTTGGTTTTTGGATGAGGTCAGAATTTCCAGTATTTTCTGAGATGATCATAGACATACTTTTGTACTTTGTGCTGTGTTTTTATACAGTACATTGTTTTCAGCATGGATGGTTATAAAATTAAACTGTTCATCAACTCTGGAAAACATTAAAGCTATTCTGAATTCTACATCATCGAATAATCAGCCAAAATTGATGATGATGATTACTATTATTTGAAACAAGTTCTTGCTGGGCAGTAGTGACACACGCCTTTAATCCCAGCACTTGGGAGGCAGAGGCAGGCGGATTTCTGAGTTTGAGGCCAGCCTGGTCTACAGAGTGAGTTCCAGGACAGCCAGGGCTACACAGAGAAACCCTGTCTCGAAAAACCAAAAAAAAAAAAAAAAAAAAAAAAAAAAACCCAAACAAACAAAAAACAAGTACAAGTCTAACTGATCACAAAACTACCCAGAAAGGCTGCTACTATTTTAAAAACCACTTTCCTAATTTTCACACATTATCTCATTTAGTGAAGTTCTGATAGGGAAGACTTTTACCTGAAAAAAAGCCAGGGCTTGGCTAGGACAAGCGGCTTGAAGCTTCTCTGACTGCAGTGCTCACTTCTGACTTTAAAGGGCAGGCAACCAGCAAGAGATTATCAATGCACAGTTGAAAAGTTACTGCTTCTAGTGTTTCCTCTTACTGCCACAACTAGAAACCCAGGGAAGGAAGTAGAAAATGTGGTCTCTTTGCTTTTATTCCATATAAGAATAAGTGTTATTATTGTTGGTTACAGATATAAAATGCTGTTTATGATGGTATAATATTACTCAAAGAAGAATTTAACATAGAAAGCCATCTTCTGCTGATTAAAAACAATACAGGTTTTAAAATTATATTCTTTGTAATTTTGTCCTTTAATAACAATGGTGCCAAAGAGGAAAACACAGGAAACCTGAAATGCTTGGTCCTAGCTTCCTGATGCAAATTTCATCTTTCTTTGAAGACTGAATAAAGGGCAGGCATTTTGTCACATTTGGAACTGTGAGGAAATCAGGAAGCTGAGACACAGAGCTGTATTCCACAATGTTCTGAGTACTCTAGGGGGTTTTCTGGATCACTTAAAAGTGGTATAGCTTTTAGAAGTAAAATAATATATACATATGTATATAGGTATGTATGTATACATATACTTACGTATTTGGTTTAATAATTGGCTAATAAGTATTGATTTGATTGACTTAACCCTGGCTTGGTTTAATGATTCACTGAGTGGATCCCAGAAGCTGTTCATTGTTGATACGAGCCTTATTGCATCATCCAGATGTGATCTCAGCAGCTTCCAGACCATCTTTCCGTAAGCAGATATCTATCAGTGTGCTAACAGTGACCTTAGGATCTGGGAACAGACCCGTGCTTTCCCCAAGCATGGCTTCTCTTGAAAGGCAGTAGGTGGCAGAGTGGAGCTTGCCCTTTGTGGTCATCTTTCTTACCTGTTTATTGGTGGAATTAAAGTCCTAAAATCACTAACGTAAAACAGCTCTGTTTTCTTTTCTAGGATGACTCAGAATTCAGTATCTCCACAGGACAGGAGCAGACCGATTCTGTATCTGTCCCAGCCCAAAGGACCTAGAAATTATCATCCTGAGTGAGGTAAGCCAATCACAAAAGAACACAAATGGTATTCACTCACTGATTATTGGATATTAGCCCAGAACCTTGAAATGCCCAAGATGCAACTCACAGGCCACATGAAGCTCATAAAGAAGGAAGACCAAGTGGGGATGATTCGGTCCTTCTTAGAAGGAGCAACAAAATACTCAAGGGAGCAAATATGGAGACAAAGTGAGGGACAGAAACTGAAGGAGGGGCCGTCTCAAGACCACTCCACCCGAGTATCTATCCCATGTGCAGTCACCAAAGGTAGATGCTGATGTGGAAGTCAGGAAGTGCATGCTGATAAGAGCCTGATATGGATGTCTCCTCAGAGGTCAGCAGGAGTCTGACATATTCAGAGGCAGATGCTCACAACTAGCCATTGAACTGATCATGGGGTTCTCAATGGAGGAGTTAGAGTGAAGACTGAAGGAGCTGAAAGGATTTGCGGCACCATGAGGAGAGCAACAATACCAACCAACCACAGCTCCCAGGGTCTAAACCACCAGCCTGGGAGCACTTAGGGAGGGATCCAGGGCTTTAGCTGAATATGTAAGAGTGGAGGGCCCTGCAGGGCATAGGTGGAAGAAGAGAAGCTTGACCTCATGAAGGCTGGATGCCCCAGGGGGTGGGAATTTTGAGGGTGGGGAGGTGGGAGTGGGGGGATAGATAGGGGTTACATCCACAGAGAAGAAGGAGGAGGGGTGAGAGGACTGGGGGTTCCTGGGTGGGTGGGGGATGGGGTAAGGGGACAACATATGAAATGTAAATAAAACATCCAATAAAAAATTAAAAAAAAACAGCTCTGTTTTCTTAAGTCAGTATCTGTGCGCTGATTTATTCAACCTGCACTCCTTACATTGTACAGTAGACAAAAAGCTTACAATAGGAATTCTCAAAAGGATGCCACCTTTTTTTTTTTTTTACAAGTTTTCTGATCTATTTCCTTTTCTCTAATTTCATTAACAGTTTCTAGTGTCCTCACCTCTCCCATATGCACAAATCTGAAATCAACACAAAGTTATTTTCTTCGTGTACTTAAAATTTTCAGATACTCCTACTTAGCGTTACAATATAAAAAAGTTCTGCGTATCCGTAGTGCTAGAATCAAAAAATACACCATGTAAAAACTATTTTTTAAATTTAATTTTTACTTTATCAGTATATATAGTTTGTCTGGATGTATGTCTGTGCACCATTTGTTGGTCTGGTGCCCAAGGAAGCCAGATGAGAGTGTCATATCCCTTGGGACTAGAGTTACAGATAGTTGTCAGCCACCATGTGGCTGTTGAGACTCAAACCTGGGTCCTCTGCAAGAACAACTAGTGCTCTTAACTGCTAAGCCATGTGTCTGACCCCTAAATAGGGGTTTTGGGAGTTTTTCACAAACAGATAGGCCCTTGGGATGAAATTCAGAGATTGGAAAGTATACGGAAGTAGGAATCTGAGCATAGGATCAAGTTCAAGAGTGTGAAAGCTATGGGAAAAGCCAGGGGCCAGTTGGTTTTGCTGTGCTAGTATAAAGGTCGGGAAACATAGACTACAGCTTAGAACACACTCCTTGCAGTGACTTGGGAAAGTGAATGGAAGCCGTTGCCAGACCCCTTGGCAAAAACAAGCTCAGAGGAAACCCCTGTGGGTACTTCTTGAGATGACAAGATGCCAGTGTGTTCCAAATTCAGTTCTCATCCTAAAGAGAGCCTAACTAGGCACAGTGCTTGCAATGAGAGGGGCTAAGAGAAGACTCTAAAATTGATCTAGAGATAGAAACAGATAGCAAAAGCTTGACGCTGAATCGAAATAAATTAACTTCTTTACCTGCTTATACATAACATATGTTGTATTTCTTCATACTAATAGAACATTCATCACAATTTATCTGCTCAGTGAAATATTTTATAGAAAACCCTACATAGCGGGGTCTGGTGGTGTGTCCCTGTAAGCCCAGCTACTTGGGAAGCTAAGGCAGGAGGGCTAAAAGTTCAAGGACAATCTGGATTACAGAACAAGTTCAAGGACAGCCTGAGCAGCTTTGTGAGACTCTGTCCTCTCAAAATGAAGAGTTTCAAAGAGGGCTGAGGATAGTTGAGCGACAGAGCACTTGCCTAGTGCGCATGCGGTCTTAGGTGCAGTTCCCAACACCTAAAGAACAAAAAGTAGACAAAAATAAAGGAAGAAAAGGAGGAAAGAAGGAAGGAAGGAACAAACAGAGGGAGGGAAGAAGATAGGGAGGGAGGGAGAAGAAAAGCCCATGTATGAAAGTTATTTGAAGGTAAAGAGGCAGCAGGACTGAGAAGCCTTTTTATTCACTAAGACTGATTCACAAAAAAGGCCAACAATAAAAGCTCAAATTATCAGCCAACTCCTTCCCCTTCCCATCTTTCTTCTCCCCTTTTCTTTCATGTAGAAGCCAGAAGCCAACTTTGAGGAGTCTTCCAACACAAGACCTAGGGATGGAACTTAGGTCCTCAGGTTTGTGTGACAAGGACTTTTACCTGCTGAGCCATCTCCAGGCCCCGATGACCTACCTGTCTGACCAGAGATCACTACTCCCTCCCTCATGCCAACCCTATCTCTCAGAGGAAGGCGTTATCCGGAAGACTGTGAAGAATCCTGACAGGCCTTGCAGACTGTCCTCTTCAGCACATTAGATCAGTCCCCTCTGTCCAGCTACATTCCTACTCAGCTGCCCATTTTTCATGGAATCTAAGTTTTAAAAATGGACTACTTGCCAGGCAGTGGTGGTGCACACCTTTAATCCCAGCACTTGGGAGGCAGAGGCAGGCAGATTTCTGAGTTCGAGGCCAGCCTGGTCTACAGAGTGAGCTCCAGGACAGCCAAGGCTACACAGAGAAACCCTGTCTCGAAAAAAAATAAAAAATAAAAAAAAAAAAATGGGCTACTTGGGCTACTCCTTGGGCTTTACTTCTGAAAGCTCCTTTTGTGACATACAAATTTGAATTGATTAAATTTGTTTTGCTTTTCTCTTGTTTGTTTATCTTTTGTCTAGGTGTAAGGGTCTTGCATGAGGCATTGGACATCAGTCTCTAAAGGAAGAAAATGTTCATGGACACAAGGTCACACACTATTTTAAAAGCTGTGTCTTAGTATCAGTTTCTCTTGTTAATTGCTTAGCCAGCCGCTGGCAAGGGAATAGAAGTCATTTTCCTAAACCTAAATTTAACAGTCACCTGATAGCTCTGGCCTTGCTGATAGAGGCTAGTGTAAACAGTGTTGCTCAGGCTGGGACTCTGCTCTTCACCCTGGGAATCTGTGTGGGAATGGGGGCGCAGAGAATGTGACTTGCTTGCAAAGGAATTTGTTCCTGACTGAGATGTTTGTTAATTATGTTCTGTCATATTTAACCTATGGGAAAAAAGCCTTCAACATAATTTGAAAACTACACGTGGTGAAAAGAATCTAAGTTAAGCTACCCATTTTCACTATAGAGAGAAGAGTCTGTCTATATATTACATTTTCTTAAAGTTCCAAATTGAAGAGTTCAGAATCGTTACTCAGCAATTGTTAACTTGTGCAAAACAATGCACTTGCTTGGAGAGCCTGTTCGAAGACACTGGTACTGGGGTTGCCCCTACCCCAGACTCATTAATCAGTCCTATAAAAGCCTGGGCAGTAAAGTTTTAAAAGCTCCAAAGAAATCCCAACTTGGAAAGTGTTGGTGCCTGGAACAAAAGATGCAAGTTAAGGAACAGTACAGAATGCAGTCCGGAAGAAGTCTGCAAAGTGTATTTGTACTGCACATAGCTATGGCGAGTCTTAAAGTTCTTTAGACAGAGAAGGGCCATCCCTTTGCAAGGCATTTGCTTGTGTTTGTTTGCTCATTGAAACAAAAGTCTCACTCGGTAGCTAGATTGGCCTTTAACTCATAGTAAAATTCCTGCTTCAGCCTTCGAAGTGCCGGGTTTACGGATGCGAGTTTTGAAGTTCACTGGTGTGCAGGACAGCTGCCTCCCGATACTGTCCCTGTTCCATGATCCTCAAACTCTCCTCTGTTGGAAAATTCCTTAGAGATGAATATTTTCCCCCTGCTGGTGAAGACTTTTCTCAGTTTATTCCTTTAAAATAGTGTCCTAACAGCATCCCTGATTTGATAGAAAATATACAGCATTATGTCTCTTCTGTCTTGAAAGAGAATACACACACACACAAACACACACACCTGCTTCTGCTACTCTTGTGGAAACCTATTCTTTCAAATAACCTGTTGTCTTAGGGTCTCTATTGCTGTACTAAACATGACCAAAAGCAGCTTGGAGGAAAAGATTTATTTTATCTTACGGCTTATAGTCCATCATCCAGGAAAGTCAGAGCCGAAACTCCAGGCAGGAACTGGAAGCAGGAACTAAAGCAGAAGCCTTAGAAGAGTGCTATTTACTGGCTTACACCCATAGTTTGGTCAGCTTGCTTTTATATATATATATATCTCATCCAGGACCACCTGTCCAGGAGTGGCACTGTCCTCAGGAGCTGGGCACAAACACATCAATCAGTAATTAGGAAAAGTCCCCAGAGTTGTCTACAGACAATCCACTGGAGTCATTCTCTCCATTGAAATTCCTCTTCTAAATAATTCTACCTTGTATCAAGTTGCCAAAAAAACCCTAACTAGCTTCTCAGAAGCCCACATAGGCCTGCTTTAAGGACTTTGCCACATTCTTTTCTCTGCTTGAATACTGCCCTGCCTTGCTCTTTGGCCCCCAGCTGCCTGGATAACTCATTTGCAACCTCCAGTTTAAATGTTGCTTCCTCAGAGTCTTTCTCTAAGTCCTCCAGCTCAGCATTAGTCTTCCCTGTCATTTTCTAATTACACCTTGTTCTTTGCCTTGTGGTACTTATTATAATTATAATTAAGTGTGAAGTTTTTCATGTCCCACAAGTTCTGTGACAGCAATGATTATGTCTGTTTTACCCAAGTTATTATTGCTCAGCAACAGTAGTTAGGAAAGGGCTTGGGATACAGTTGGAACTCAGTACAAGTTTCTTTAGAAAGAATTAAAAGCAAAGTGCATTGCAGAGCTTCTACTTCTAAACTCAAAGGACATTTTCTGACTCTACAAGTGCATCTTAGGAGCCTTTTTCGGTTTTACTAGTTATTGTACAGTTTCCATTTTGTACATTCAATTTTTTTGTTACTCAAATAAAAAAAGAACCAACCATCAACATTTTCAAATGTTGCATTAAATGTTTGATGATGAATGTGTTCTGAGGATTGCCTTAGGGTTCTCTAGAGTCGTAGAACTTATGGAACGTCTATGTATTAAGGGAATTTATTGTAATGACCTATGTAGTCTGTAGTCCAACTAACCCAACAAGGGGCAGCTGTGAATGGGAAGTCCAAGAATCTAGTAGTTGCTCAGTCCTGTGAGGCTAGTTGTTTAAGCTGGTCGTCTGTAGAAATAGGTTCCAACAAATGTGCTGGCAAGGAAATGCAAGCAGGCGAAGAAGAGTGGGTCTCGCTTCTTCCAATGTCCTTATGTAGGACTCCAGCAGAAGGTGTGGCCCAGATTAAAGGTTAAAGATTAAAGATTAAAAGTTAAAGATTAAAGGTGTGTACCACCACCATGCTAGGGATCTGGAATTTGCTTTGTCCCAGGCTGACCTTGAACTCAGAGATCTGCTAGTCTCGGTCTCCTGGGATTAAAGGCATGTACTAGCTTGCCTATGCCTAAGATTTTCATGGCCACTGTGCCTCAGGATTCAATATCTCCATGTCAAGATTCAGGTCAGAAACCTGTCTTCCAGCCTCAAGATCTGGATCCCAGCTACACCACTTCTAAATTGTAGTTCATTCCAGATGTAATCACGTTGACAACCAGGAATAGCTATCACAAGGGTTTCTTAAACCAGCGACACAGGATGAGGCTCTTATTAAAACAAGAGGCTTCTTTTAAAATACGTTCCCAAATATTTTTAAATTTGTTTTTTATTCTTCCCTTATACATTACATCCCCCACTGCAGAAACTTTTTAAAACTTCTTATTCTTTATTTCTCCTATTCTTCTCTCCTAAATTAAATGGCCACCATAGTTTCCCTTCCCTCCACTCTTCCCAGTTCCTCCTCCAACCTCCCCACTCTTTACTAAATCCACTCCTCCTCAATTTCCCTTCATAAACAAACAAACAAACAAACAAACCAGGTTTCCCAGAGATATCCACCGAACATGGCCTAACAAGTTAAAACAAGACTAGACAGAAACCCTCATATCAAGGCCAGGCCTGCAACCCAGTAGGAGGAAAAGATTCTCAAGGGCAGGAAAAGGAGTCAGAGACACAACCCAATCTCACTCTTGGGAGTCCCACAAGAACAGCAAGCTACACAACCATAAGTTATACATGCAGAGGACATACCTCAGAGCCGTGTGGGGTCTAAGTTCGTTACTTATGTACCCTGCTTAGTGATTGCGTGGGTTGTGTTCTCGTGGTGTCCTCTAACCCTTTGGCTCCTGCAATCTTTCCTCTCCATCTTCTGCAGGTTCCCCTAGCTTCCTCTAGTGTTTGGTCGTGAGTCTCTATGCAACTTCTCATCAGTTGCTGGATGACTAGCCTCTGGTGACTACTGGGCTAGGCACTGGTCTATTCGTATAGCAGACAACCATTAGGAGTCATTTCATTGACTGATTCGTTTGTGCCAGTTGTATTTCATTCTATCCTAGGCCTCTGCCTCTGGTTCCTGGCCACCCAGGCAGTGTCAGGCGTAGGCTCCTTCTCATGGATCCTAGCCATGTAGACTTGGCTCCTAGCAGTGGGACTCCAACATCAACTCAGACACAAAATCTTCAACCTACAATTTGTCCTGCCTGCGTGATGTGCTGGAGTAATGGTGGCTAACCAATGACTGGTCTAACTTGATGTCCGAAACATTTTCTGTGTGTAGGGAAAATATAACGCAATTTTAAAAAGGCATTTTGAATGTGTGCATGCTGCTTCTTAGAGTTTCTGTCGCTTCATTGTTGAAAACAGGGTGTGACTCCTCCCCACGAGGCATAGAGTCCAATGTTCCCACAATAAACCTTTAGAGGTGGCTTGTCCATGTCACATGGTGAAGAAACTGCTATTATCAGATCCACTGAATGGCTTCTAGATTATAGAAATAAATGTCCTTAAATCTCAGAGGATGAAATGGCTTATGTGTAAGTGAAAATGACTGCCTTTTTCTGATAAGTTCCCAAGAACACGAGCCTTTTGTTAGCATAAAGACTGGGGAAACAAGGTAACCACAGCCAGCCTGGTGGCAGGGAACCTGACCTGTGCAATTTGGTCTTTTTCAGTTTTCTTTTTTATGTGACCACGTTTTAAAAGCACCCCTGTAATGTGTGAGTGAATTGCCAGCACCCTGGACCATAATGATTCTCACCTTCACGTGGCAGTCATGAATAGTACGGATCATGGAGTGTTCTTAACCTTCTTTTAGGGGCACCTTACCGAACAGGTGTACAGAACTTGATGAAGTCGGTCTGCAGAACATTTCTAATTTTCCTTAGCAGCCTTCAGTGGCGTGGGCGAGCCTTGGCTGGTGCTCGGGAACTTTACAGTCCCTGGGAGCTAGTGGTGCTACAGGGCCAGGGCTCCTCCACTGCCCACTACTCTTTCAGGGCGGCGCACCACGGGGTCTGATTGGAACTCCAGAGGGCGTTCACTCGTGCTTGTTGACGAAGGGGAGGTCGCATCTACATTTCCACCACCGTCCTAATGGTGGCAAAATCTTTTTAGAGCTTGAAGGGAGTGCAGATTGATAATAATTTTTTTTTCTTTTTGAGTAAATAATCTAATTAACCCCTGGGATTCAGGTGAAGCTGAAGTTCTATGGACAAGTGGTGGAGTCTTTTTGAACTCAGCACAGTGCTTAGTTCTGTGGGGGCAGAAATCAAAGTCGGGGAGCAGAGAGCCCTGAATTTCCTAACGGGTTTGGGAAGTTTGCTGGCACAGATCCTGGTCCTCAGGCCTCCTTGATATGGATCCTGGTGGTGCTGCTTTCCTGGGAAAACGGATGCTTCAGCCAAAGTTGCTTCTCCTTCAGGGCCTCTTTCTACACCAGCATGTCCAGTCTAAAAGTTGCTGATTTGGGGATTGTTAGAAGGTTCAGGGCCCTGGGTATCTAGTTTTATACAGAAGGGCATTCTTTAAATGCATGAAAGATGTTTGAATAATTAGCCACTAAAGTGTGATAAATGACCACTAGGTACATCAGGTACTTTCTTGCCTTGAGGTGTGCTAGCGAGTACTAAGGGCTACTTTACAGTTTCATGTAATTGAACAGAAACTCTGAGCATTGAGAGTCCCCTGTGTTGTGCTCGTGGTCAGGGCCAGGCTGTGTGTGTCTGTAGCTCCAGATCATTCTCCTACGAAGCCTTCACTGTCATTTATGTTTGTTTAGCTATTTCTAGTCTGTCTGTCTTCTATTGTGGGTTAAGTTCAAGATACAATTTAGCTGAAATGATAAAGGTATTAATTTTTATAATAGAAGCCAGAAAGAAGGCTATGGAAGGAGTTAGGGTTCAGCCTTCTTTCTTTTGCTTTTTATTAGTGAGTAATGACTATTGGATGCTTCCAATCAGTTGTTGGGCCCTTTATGATTCTCACACCAATCTTTATCAAAAACTACTGAGTTGAGATTAGGCTGTGATCTGTCCCAGGTTACTCCATATCGTATAAAACATGGTTTTTTTCTAACTGTACTTTGGCCCATAGACTCCATTTTACAAGCAGTTATTGAATCCATTTTGGGAGACAGAGGATAATTCTGCAGCTGGGTGGACATGTGGCCAGCAGCATATATCTGGCATCACCTCTTTGACATAGACTGACAAATGATTTATTCCCGGAAGTAGAAAGGGTGCCCTTTATAAATATATCATCAGAGTTAATGGAAAACATAGGACCATAAAGGCATATTAAAATTTTATTAGAAAAACCAGGCCCAAGAATGTATAAGACATGTCAGATCAAGTAAAAGGTTAAACTCCCTCATCTCAACCTCATAAAGACCTAACACATAGACACCTAACACTGTGATGGTAGCCACTCCTACTGTCCTACCATTGTCTAGCCACAAAGCAACCTGCTACCTGACCACCTAGTGGTCAAAGGACTGAGGATAGAAAACTGCCTGTCCTAGGGGCTTCATTCAGTTCAGTCTCAATTATTGATATGGCTTACTCGAATGACCCTACATCCTGAATCTATGACCCAGCTGCAGCCATAGCAGTAAGCTATAGCAGCCAGCCACAGCAGCCACAGCAGCCAGCCACAGCAGCCACAGCAGCCAGCCACAGCAGCCACAGCAGCCAGCCACAGCAGCCACAGCAGCCACAGCAGCCACAGCAGCCACAGCAGCCACAGCAGCCACAGCAGCCACAGCAGCC
>NW_021604700.1:1554808-1578222 GCF_004785775.1 Grammomys surdaster | reverse complement strand
CCACAGCAGCCACAGCAGCCACAGCAGCCACAGCAGCCACAGCAGCCTCAGCAGCCAGCCACAAAAGTAAGCCACAGCAGCCAGTCACAAAAGTAAGCCACAGAAGCTAGCCACAAAAGTAAGCCACAGCAGCCAGCCATAAAAGTAAGCCACAGTAGCCAGCCACAGCAGCCAGCCACAAAAGTAAGTCATAGCAGCTAGCCACAAAAGAAAGCCACAGCAGCCAGCTACAAAAGTAAGCCACAACAGCTAGCCACAAAGATAAGCCACAGTGGTCAGCCACAGTAACTAGCCACTACAGCCAGCCACAACACCCACCAGAGCAGCCACAGTTGCCACAGCAGCCAGAGCAGGTTCCACAGCTCTAGTTAGTTACTTCATCTCTGCAGACTCAATGGCATCCGTGCTAGTTTCCAAGCTCTTATTATTTCAAGATTAAGATTATTTGCTTATTGAAACCTTTGTACCCATTCTGTACCGTGTGTGTGTGTGTGTGTGTGTGTGTGTGTATGCATGTATGTGTGTATACCACATATATGGTTATATCTATTTTATATCTATGTCTATCTATATCATGTACACACATATCTATGATACATTATATATATATATATGAATATATATATATTCATATATATATATATATATCAGACATACCAGACCAAGTAAAGGGTGAAACTCCTTTATCTCAACCTCATAAAGAGCTAGCTATGGTATATATATATATCATATATATATCATATATATATATATATACACATGTATATGTCTGTATATATAATACCATATATACATGACATACTATGTGTGTCTGATATATGGTAATACATGTACATAATGAATTACTATGTGAGGAGTAAGGTGTGAGAGTTAATATTATCAGTCCATTCCCTTAACCACTTGGGCATCTTGTTCCACAAAGAGAGTTAATATTAGTAATTAAGATTAGAATAAAAGGACCTGTGTCCTTGTTCCCAATAGTTTTTCTTATGGATTGAGTCTGTGTTTTCATTAAAAAAAAAAAAAGTGGAAAGCACAATTACACTAACTGCACTAGAGAGAATAAGCTAGCCCCTGACAAATGGTTGCAGTGGTGTCTGCTTCTGCTATAGCAAAGCCATGCAGACAATGCAAGAGAAGGGAAAGATATCAGCGTGTCCTGGGTCAGAGAAGCAAGTCTTCACTATCCAACCAGACCCCGAGGCAAACCCTAGACAGCCAAGACTCGACGGAGCCCAAGTGGTTCTCAGACTCCACATACCTTGGAATTAATCCTGGGCTCTTTGGGAAAACCCTAATTCCCAAGTGCACCCCACATAAATTAAGTAACAATGTCTGGAACTCTAATCTCAGAACAGCATTAAAAACAAAGCAAGGTCCATGATGATCCCAATGTGTAAACAAAACGCTATTTCTCAAGCTTTTAAGCACCAAAATCACAGGGCTTCTGCTACAATGTAAATTCCAAGTCCTCTGGGCTAGTGGAGCCTGAAGTTATCTTGCTTCCAGGGGGTGTTGATGCCATTCAATTTCCACTGTGTCTTCCCCACCACCTACCTCCAGGCACTTGTAGTGCCAAGTAAATGATTATCCAATTACAGAATCACTAAATATTTTGGATATAAAGGAAGAAATAATCTTCAGAGATGTTTAGTTTGCAAATACTTCAAAGGGATTTTTGTTTTCTCCTCTCAGGCTTGAAGAAGACAAAAGACACACACACACAAAAAAAATAGACCACTTCAAACAAAGTGTTTTTTGTTTTCTCAGAATTCGCTGCAAGAAAACAGACTCAATAAGAGATAACAGCTTGCGTTGTTTTCCTGTTCCTTGGACACAGTTTCTTCAAATTATATTATTAGGCTCCCTGGGTACAACATTCAAGAATCGTACCCAGAGTGTATGCAGTTCCTGTGGAGTCGTCAGCTCATTGACGACTGAGGTACACAGAGCAACGGCTCGATAAACACAGGATCCTTCAAGCTCTTTATTAAGGTTCACGCCACTGATGTGTTGTTTTCTGGTGCATAGGAAATACATCCCAGATTTGTTTGAGAGATGCCGCAGAGGATAAAAGCTGTAAGATTTCTCAGCCTCTCATCAAAGCTTAGAGCATTTGACTTAATTAAAAACACTTCTTCAAAATACAGTCCATTACAGAACCTCTCAGATCTCGGTGATATGTTAGTCCTGGGACTTTCTAGAATGTCTGTGGGAACTGGAGGACTTGTCACACTCTGGCCCTACCTCATTCTTTCTTCACACTCCTTCAAAAATCATTTTGTCATTTTTTTTTCTTTTTAGTCTTTTAAGGTGCTTTCGGGAAAACTGCTTTAAGAAAGTAATATGTGAGCCACGCAATTTTACAAGAGGTTCAAACTAGAGACCAGAACAATCTACTCTGTCCAGTGTTCAAGCTCATCTAGCACGCCTTTGGAGCTCTCCCCTTCTCTACAACCATCTTTCCTCCATCTCGCAGGCATCTGTTGCAGACGCTGAGCTTTGCGATAAGGGTACCATGAGGCAGAACACACTTGATCTCTGAAATCTCCTTTTTTTTTTTTTTTTCTCTTTCTTCTTTCTTTCTTTCTTTCTTTCTTTCTTTCTTTCTTTCTTTCTTCCTTTCTTTTTCTTTCTTTCTTTCCTTCTACCAAACTCCTCATGCACTGTTAGTTGAGTATAGTGCAATTGGGAGAAATGGCTCTTCGGTTTTCCTGTGAGCTATTTTTGGCTTCCTATGTAGATCAAAGACTTGCTGAGGATTTAGTACTGACAATATTTACAAAGGACAAGCTTACCTGAAAGGCTGAGGAAGCTCTGGAAAGGCAGGGAGGATGCTGTCCTAAATTTTGGGTCATGAAAGGAGTCACAGATGATAGGACATTTAGGCTAAGTGGGATGGGGAGAGGTGGCAGGAGAAGAGAAGGAAAGAGGTTGGGGAGCTTATAGGGTCAGTTCTCACACTCCAAATGTTTGCAGGGAGAAGCTCAGCTGGGGCTTCATTTGCAGTATGCAATCACCAAACAAGCTTAAAATTAGAAATTTAGAAAAGTATAGGAGATAATACAAATTACACTTTAAAGCATCAGAATAGCGGTATAGACACACTATTTGATGTATTTATTCCGATGCCAGCCACTGTATGTAGCAGACAGAGTGCTTGAACTGATGAATGAAGCTACAGCAGTGGCCATGAAAGAGAGGCATTCACTGCAGGCTGGAAGGGCGGGCTGCACAAAGGTCCGGTGCCGGGAAGCAGGTACCATGGGTGCCTTGCTGAAAGTGAAAGGACACAGATGTGTTCCCTGGAGCATCGTGATGGCTCAACAGAACATACGTTAGGTCTGCACGTTGCTTCACCACCCATGTATCAGGACACAAAATGATTCATCACACCCAGTTGTCAATTTTCTCAAGTCACCAAGTGTTTACTGTCTACTTATCATTTCTTATTAATAATTATAGCACGGGCATTATTTATGTCCAAATTTTCAGTTAGACAGAAATTTAAAGTCACATACCAGACAGCAAAACATCTACCGGAATAACCATCAATGATCTGAGCAATCCAAAGCAACATCATGCGTTTAGGCCTTAGAAATATCACCATGCCTCTCTTCTCTACTGTCTTAAAGCTCCTTTTATGTTCTAAGCACCGAGGAATATGTTTTACAAACTGAAAGACATATATAAATTTTCTGTGCATCTAGCATCTCTGTTTCTCTTCTAGAAACAATCTCTTTGGTTTCTTTTCTTTTTCTGGAGACTTGTTCTGACTGTACACCATCCAGCTCACACTGCGGGTATCACTAACCTCACACTCTAGGGAAATTTGATGTAATATTTATTATGGGAGAACACAAGATTCATGTCAGGCTTGACATGATGGATACCAGCTTTGCACATCATCCAAGATGACTGAGCCACACCAGGGCTAAGACCTTTTGCTGGTATTATTAGGTAAGAGCTTCTCTTGCTAGGGTCCCTGAGTACAACTGTGTAAATCTGGATCTAGCTGTGTCAGTCCGATCCCATGAAAAGAAGACTAAGTTAACTTGAGGCCAGTTTACAGGAATGCAGAGTCTGTGGTCTAGAATAGCCATGAAAAGGCCCATTTGTTAAAGACTTTGTCTCCAGGCTGTGGTGCTGTCAGAACCCTTAAGGAACATTGTAAGAGAACATCAGATCACTGGGAGCATGCCCATCGCCAGGAAAGTGGAGCCCTAGCCCTTTCCTGTCCTTTACTTTCTCTTTCTGTTTACTGGCCACCATGAGTTAAGCATCTTCTTCTGCCATGAGTTTCTGTGGTGATTTCCTTCCTTGCCACAGTCCCAAAGTGATAGGACCAGCAGCCACGGGATGAAACTCTTTCTCATGTTAAGATGTCGTATCTTAAGTATGTTTCCCCATGGTGGAAAGCTGTCAATCACAAGTTCTTAAAATCAGAAGTTGGCTGTTCTGAAGAAAGGTGTCAGTCACAAGTTCTTAAAATTGGAAGCTGGCTGTTCTGAAGGAAGAACCAGAACTTGGAGCTTCAGTTCTGGTACTCATGAGATATCCATTGTTCCCTGCTGGGCTAGCCTGACCTGGGCTTTGCTATGGGCTTCAGCAATGACTACAGGCATTATGGAACAGTTCCTGTTCTTAACTGTCAGAATCTTTAAGGGTGCATGCAAGAGAAATAAGTGAGTGAACGAGTGAACTTAAGATAGAATCCCTTTCCATCTGACCCTAAGGTCCAACAGTTCCCTTTGGAGATAGTTCATACTGGGAATGTGTTTAAAATTGTTGCTAAGTGAGGAATTAGAAAGTCCACATGAGACTGGGTAGCATTTGCCTTCTGTGGACAAGTTCTCCAGTGTGGCATAATCATCAGCTGAGGGCGTGGAGGGGCTATTGGCAGATTCCTTGTATTCTTGTGAGGATTCTTTCAAGTGCTTAGAGAAGTTGTTCTCAACCTGTGGGTCGTGACCCCTGGGTGAATGACTCTTTCACAGGGGTCTCCTACGACCACTAGAAAACACAGATATTTACATTACAATGTATGAAAGTAGGAAGATTACAGTTATGAAATAGCAACAAAATAATTTTATGGTTGAGGGGGTCACCACAACATGAAGTATGGGAAACTGCTGGGGCCTAGGAAGAGTTTTGCCTAGAATCAGGCTTGAGGTGGTTAAAGCACTCTCCTCTTAGGGCAGCTCCTGTCTTCTCCTCCTTCAGGAAGGTTTGTCAAAGTAAGAGAACAGTGCGTTACTTTTAGTGATTGGTTGATTACACACAGGGCCCACGATCTCCTGATATATTTACTGTGTTGGTAAAAAACTGCACAATTTGTACTAAAAGTCCCCAGTCTCGGTGGGTGCCAAATAGTAGCATGGGTTTGTTTGAATTCTGGGAGCATTGATTTCACACTCCTTTATAAGGAGGAACTTATGGAATAAGTTCTTCTAGTAACTTATTTCCATTAAGTAAATAAAGCAACCTCAACACAGCAGATTCATTTAACCATGCTTACTCTCTGTTGAAGGACAAGATTAAAGCAGAGTCTGTATCAGAAGAACAAAAAGCAGGTGCGTTTGGCCTGGGTCAGATACCCATAGTGTCCCGTGCTAGGGAGAGATGCCCTTTATGTTTATGGAGCATCTGTACCAGTGTGCTCTAGAGCAGTGGTCCTCAACCTCCCTAACGCTGCAACCCTTTAATACAGCTCCCCATGCTGTGGTGACCCCGACCATAACATTACCTCATTGCTACCTCAGAACTGTAACTTTGCTAGCATTATGAACCATAATATAAATATCTGTGTTTTCTGATGGTCTTAGGGGACCCCTATGAAAGGGTCGATTGACCCCACCAAGGGGTCATGACCCATAGGTTGAGAGCTGCTTCTCTAGAGGAAGTCACCTGATGTTAGAAAGGCAAGAACTAATTATGAATGTTAACAATAATTTCCCTGGCCTTTCTCTTAAGTTTCACTAGACTTCTGAGGGATTCTATGATTTTTTGAAATTATTATAGTAAGTGCATTAGGAAGTATGTTAAAGCTCTGCTTCACTGTCAGATTCCCAGAGTCACCTCATTTAAAAATCACTTAGTTAGGAAAATAACATTGTAGCTGTCAGTGCAGTGTTGAGTTCTTGATCTTTAAATCCCTCTTAGGCTCAAAAATTTTGATCCTCAGGTATGCTAATGAGGGACAGCTCAGACTGGACTGATGCCACTGATCCTTCTCTTTTTGAAACTGTTCCTTTGGCTTTTTTTTTTTTTTACAGGAACTTATCACTTTTATTTGTAACAAATTACTCCCGATTTCTTCTGCTCAAAAGTTCTTTGATACAATTCCATCAGCCTTAGCCAATCGGAGAATAGAATCATCTGACTCGCCCATCCTGCGAATGGCCCCGCAGATGCCGTAGGTTTTAAACTGGCCGTTAAACCGGCCTGTGGTCCTGTCAACCTCGGCCACATTCATCTGGATGGACGCGTGGTCCTTGGCAGCAATGATGCAGTTGCTCGCGGAGCATTTCCGCAGCACGTACAAGTCCACAAACTCGCCGGCGTCGTTCTGCATTCTGAGGCCGTCCCTGCTCACTTGTCTAGCGAGAGCACAGAAAGCTCCTTTGGCTTTAAGGTTCCGATTCCCCGTGTCTTCTTCCTCTGCTTGGTTTGTCCATTTGTTTGTTGTTGTTTGTTTGTTTGTTTGTTTTGAGACAGAGTCTCTTCGAATAAATCATTCTGTCCCCCATATTTCTTATAGCACAGGCTGCTGGTCTTGCATGCCAAGCCTCTTGTTTTGGCTACATGACTGTGAGTATTACAGATGTGCACCACCATGGCTCTGTCTTCATCCTCAGAAAAGAGTATCTTCTCCATTGCTCATCTCTTGCTGTTCTGTCTGTAGCTCTTTTCTTAAAATACACTCTGTTTGTGGCTGATCCTATATAAACCCTTGGATCTACTTATTTTCATGTGCTGTGATTACCTACACAGTATTGATATCACAAGAAACCTAAGCTATCCACATCACTTTCAATTTCACCTACACAGCTAGAGCTGCTTTTCAAAAATGCAAACCAGGTCATATTCTTCTCTTCTTACGGTCACTTCCAGGGGGTTCCATTTCATAGTCTTACAATTTAAGTGCTTTGATAGTATGTATAAGATTCTACACATCTGGCTGGCAATGACTGGTGTATTGGTTACAACCACATCAATACTACTGTGTGACAAACAACCACACACGTAAGGGCTTTACTTAAGAGAAATGGGCTGTTCTCTTGCCTAGGGTAGTCTGCAAAGTGGTTGTGTTTGACCTTAACTAGAGTTGTTCTTGTGTTTAAGAGCTTTGGGGCTTCACATAGTCTAGGAAGAACTTAGTTGAAATGATGGCAACGCTGTTTATCTGGTTGTCCAGCAGGCTAACGTACATGGCAATGGTAAGATGGCAGAGGTAAAAGTGAGCCCATGCAAAATCTTACAAGGTTTCTTGCTGCCTAAGAGGAGAATCAGGACACTGCTCTGTCTACTGAATTGCATTAAGCAAACTGAGTTACAAGATGTCTCCCTGGTTCAGGGATTTAAGAAATGGATTCTGTCTTTTCACTGAGAAGAAATACAAAATTATCCGGTGGTGGGTTTGAACACAGAGGAGAAAGGACCGGGAGCCTTCATGTACTCTCTGTCATAGATCTGAAGAATGATTTCAGCATTCAAAAGAGACCTCCGGCATTAAGGACTAAAATACTGTCCATAGAGGTTTTTCATTTCATTAGAGATGCTGCAAAGAGAAAAAATAAAACTCAAAAGGAACTAACATCCCAACTCCTTATAGACAAAATAACACGATGTGGGGTGGGGAGGGTGGGGCATGGAGACCAAGCTGCTATGGAGAAAGAAAAAAAAAAGGTATACTAGAAATTATAAATAGCCAGGCAGTGGTGGTGCATGCCTTAAATCCCAGCACTTGGGAGGCAGAGGCAGGTGGATTTCTGAGTTTGAGGCCAGCCTGGTCTACAGAGTGAGTTCCAGGACAGCCAGGACTATACAGAGAAACCCTGTCTCGAAAAACTAAAAAATAAAAATTAAAAAAAAGAAATTCTAAATATTGGAGGGCGATAAAGTCTGTGGAAAACTTAGAAAATAAAATCGAGGGTTTTGTTTCCCCTCATGAAAGCACAGGCACAGATAACTGTAAGAAAGGGACAACTAAACATGATAATAGTCAATTCTGAACATCCTATACCTGATTAATAAGGATCCCGAATAACCCAAGGAAATTGGCGAAAGTAGGAGAAAATACAGACTCCACAGAATTTACCCAAAGAGAGAGCTGATTCAGGGATGAGAGGGTGGAATTGGCATGTTCATTCCTGTCTGTTCTCTAGCTTTATGGAGTGGGAGAGAGGTTGGGGAGGCGGGGACAGACTGACAGATGTCGGAGGGGAGGTGGGGCTGACACAGACACAGGCTCAAGATCACTCGGAGTAGCCGGTGTTTCACATGGTTTGATTAGAAAGTGTCGAAGCTGATCTTGAGAAGAGGAGTAAAGATGGAGATAGCTCAGGCACTGTCTTAGTTTAATAACTGTGTTTAATTCAAACTTATTTTCAAAGTGGACAAAAGTGATATATTTGGTAACACCAGGAAGTGGACACAATGTTGCTTCTAAATGAGGCCCATAAATGTTGACATGACGGGAGTTCAATGTGACATGTTTAGTAGGAAGTGGGAGAGGAGAGGAAGCGAAAACAGACCAAAGTAAACATTAGCTCCAGATAAATGAAGAACAGCATATCCTCTGCAGCCCCCCCCCGCCCCGTGCCGCCCCTGCCCCCGCCCCCGCCCCGTGAGAACAAGACGGTCAACTCCCACAGATCTTCTCACATTTCTATTGTTACGGATTCGTTGTGCTTTAGCACCTTCTGACGTCTTTTATTTTTCCTGTTATGTTGGCCAAATCCTAGATAAATGTTTCAAGTTCCCATTGTCAGATCTCTTCAGGGTTGAGGATGACTGTTAGACTTCATTTGAGACAATGTCGCATAGAGTTTCAAATTAGATTGTGTTTAAAGCTTTAGAAGTTAGTCATTGATTGAGATGCTGAACTCCTCACTGTCTCTCTGCTTCCCATTATTTAGACTGCTTCCCATTTGAAATCAAGTACCTTGACAGTGCTCTGCCAAAGTTCTCAGTGGTAAGGGATGGTGGCAGCAAACTCTGGGGAGATTCTGGATGTGCTGTCACCTAATATGAAATCTTGGGTTTAAGTAGAAGTTTAAGCAAGCAGCATCTGTTTCCTCTCCAACAAAAGAGATGAAAAAACGATTTTGAAATTTAAGCAGAACTCTGGCTTCAGTCGTGAAACTCTGGGATTGTAGTTTGAAGGGGAGAGTGCAGTTCACGTTTGACTTATTGGAATGTAGGCAACCGAGCTTTGTTAATGAAAGTGTGTCACAGTGAGGTTAACAGCAGAAATCTGCAAACAAGACTGACTTGGTTATACATTGTAGTATACAATTGTATAGGTGCATTGGCTCTATCTCAGAGGGCTGTTGGAAATAATGTAAAAGACCCCTCCCAGCCCAGAATGCAGCAAGTGCCCAATGAGTTCACATCCATCACCGTAAGAAAGCTGGTACAGATATGAGTCGTTGCGGCTAGCGACCGAGAGAGTACACCATCTCCTGCTCAGCTTACAGCATATGGAAGGAGAGCTTAAGATTTATCTCCTTCACATCTTTTAATCTTCTGAAAATCAATTATGAATGCAGACTCTCTGAACCCCTTCTGCTTTGATGGGATAAACAAAATTTATTTTCTACTATGTATGTTTCAAAATCTCAAAGTGACAATCTCATTCATCACGGTAAAGCAGCTCTATTCCTAGAATTAGTTCCTGTCATAGAGATCTCAAATTGTGTTCATTTCATTGAGTATTTACAATGTAAACTCATAATTGAATAAGATTGAAATGTGTGTGTTTGAAGACTCATAAAGCACACAGCATGGAAGGCCTGGGACTCCCTGATAGAGAAGGAACCTTTGCTCATCCTTGAATTCCCCATTGGTAGGAGACGACTTTTGTTAGGTGATGTCTGCTTAATATGGCATGGCTGCATTTTGGGTTAAGACCACAAGCTAGTTTTAAAAATTATTTTTCTCTTGACTTTTTTTTTTCAAGACAGAGTTTCACTGTGTAGCCTGACTGGCTTGGAACTCACTATGGAGACCCAGTGGCCTCCAGCCTCAGCCTCCCAAGTACTGAGAGATACATACCAGCTTAAAAAATTATTTTCTAAATGTAATAGTTCACAGAAAAAAGCCAGAGTCTTTGAGAATTGATGATAGGCTAAGCTCATGGGATGAGAAGAGGCTTAGAAGATACTGGAAGGAAGACTGGAGGATAGTGAACTCTGTCCAACGTGGAAGGAGCAAAGGAGAGGAAGTCACGTGACCTCTGGTCTACATAAGTTTATTCATGCAGTCATGGGCCTGTGTTTACCTTTAAATCAGTTCACCTATTTGGTCTCGTTTTATCCTGTGTCAAATGGGGTTGGGAAGGTAAGATGTCCTTCTAGGCTGTTGTCTAGGTCAACTAGGTGTAGTTTTGGGTTATTTTATTTTGAGAAGTAATGGATGGCACTTTTGTACTTTGGAGGAAGGATGATGCATATACGTCAGCCTCACCTTTATAAAGCATTAAAAAAAATTTGAAGACTCTTTTATAGTTGGAATAGTATTGTTTGCTATGATTGAAAATGTTTGTCTAGCTCCATTTGTTAAGATAAAAGCTAATCAAGAATGTTTTAAAAGTGATGGCAGTGGTTTTAGGTGGACAGAACAACCCTTGATTTCAGTGCTACATTTTTTATGTTCACTCGGCTTTCTGGCAAACAAACTGAATCAACCTTCAAACTGCAGAGGAATTAGAAGATATCTCATGTTCAGTGACTAACTGGAATCACTCCATAAGCTCGCAATTGTGTTCAGCTAATGCATCCTGTTGAGTCAGGTTAGCACGGTCCTGGGGAGGGATTGTCACGTCTGCACACAGCTTCATGTCAGGTGGTCCACTTCATTGTGAGCTGAGCCGCAGTGCATTCCATGGCTTTACGGACTTAATGGCCATGAAGTGAATTGGTTGACAGAGGCAGAGAACAAAAAGAGATTTCTGGAAGGCATTACCAGTCCTGAATAAAAGGTATGCACACCACTGGCTTGTTTTGGTAGTAAGTGATCATGAGTCATTGTTTATAAACTTGTTCACATTTGTATCACAGAAGAGAAGTGTTTTGGTTAAAGCCCATAATTATTCTGGAAGATACTCACTCATCATTGTAAAGATAATGCTTTGAACACAAAAGATGCCAGTGCTGTTTGTAGTCAAATTTTATGCTGACATTACAATAATTATTTTTCTACCTGATAACTTGCTTTTGCCCCTTCACTTTAACTTCTGGGGGTAATAAAAACCACTTCCTGCAAAGCAAAATTCCCTTTCCCCTGAAGGCAGCTTGGTTATAGAAAGTGTGAGGTCTAGTTTCCAGAGCAAGGAGAGCTTTGAAGGAGTTGGATGAGGACTTGTCAGCGTTTACTCTTAACGATCCTTAAGAGTGCAGAACATGCTGGAATTCAGAGTTCCATAGCGATTTCCATCTAGTGTTCATTGTTTGATGCTGCAGTCACCAAAGCCTTCTGACTTCCTTCGGCTTTCACGGTCTTCATCTAGACATAAATTAGTATGTATTTACCATCTTCAAATACGCACGAGTCCACGTGACTCGGATTAACCACTTCTGGGTATGCACCCCAGAGTCGGCATATAACAGAGTTACCTGCACAGTCACGTTTACAGGAGCACTATCCACAGAGGTGGAGGCATAGGATCCACCTACGTGTCCATCAAACAGACCAATGAAGAAACCGTGATATCCATATGTAACAGATGCACTCAAACATAAGGAAGATTGAAGTGGTGCCATTTGCAGAAAAATAGGTGGAACTGGGAAAGATTATGGTAAACAAAATAAATCATTCCTATAAAAATAAATATCATGTGCTTTATCTCCTGTGTGAAATATCAGATAAGAATAAAATATGAAAGTAAAAGGAAGAGCTGTTGAGATGTGGGAAGGAAAAGAGGAGAGAAAAGGGGGTAAGGGTGTGAGGAACTAAAAGGTGCCTATGATTAAAGTATATTAAGTACATATGTAAAATACCATTAAGTCTCTTCATATCACTCACATATGCTAATAACAGAAGAGAAAATACAACCATCCCTAACCCATTGGAACGACCATTCATTCTCTTGGTAAAAAGATGTTAGGACTGAAAACCTGGATGGCAGAACTTAGAGAAGGTGGCTGTCCTCCTGGCTAACAAATGCATAGCTCACTTTTGGAGAGAGCTGGTTTCTGATGCTCTTCTCAGAAGCACTGCTCGTTTTCCCAGTCAGTCCTCACAGTTACCCAACTACACATCTTCTATTAAATGCTGGCTAACAAAGACGAAGATTTCAAAGGGCAAAAAGGCAAGGGCTAGCACGATGCCATACTAAAGTGAAAATAAGAGTTTAAAAGATGAAAGCCACGGTAACTGAGGAGAAATAATGTCTGAGGAAGAGGTCACGGGTGTGAAGGAAATCACTCAGAGGATTATGAAACCCTTACTCTTATGGTTAACTTGACTGTAAAGGTCAACTGAGATAATAATAATAATAAAGTTAGGTAATGGGGGCTGGAGAGATGGCTCAGTGGTTAAGAGCACTGGCTGCTCTTCCAAAGGTTATGAGTTCGATTCCCAGCAACCACATGGTGGCTCACAACCATCTGTAATGGGATCTGATGCCCTCTTCTGGTGTGTCAAGGGTAGTGTGCTCATATATATTCAATAAATAAATCTCTTTTTTTTTTTTTTTTTTAAAAAAGTAAAGTTAGGTAATATTGGAGGCAATCCAGAGAGCCGTGCCCTTCAGTGGAGCCTAACTGGGAATCTCGATAACTGTGAAGGAACAAATGTACACATAGCCAGGAGAAGGCGCAATGGCCGCAAGTCGTCCGTAACACATTCAACACTGAGCTGGAGAGAACAGAGGACTTGTGACTTTTGGCTCACTATAGGATAAGTTTTGTCACTGTATACTGTCCTCATTTGGAAAACAAGAGGACGGTATTGATTTATAACTCCATGATTTTTATTTGGCTTTCTGTCTAGGTACCATTTTTCTCATTATGACTCCCTTGGCATCTATTTTTTTTTGCATTTAAATAGTGTATTATAGTTTTAATTGCCGAAACAAACAACTAGAAGTTTATCAATACTTTAGGAACTCTATTAAAAAGATAATTCTAAAATGTTTCTCTCTCTTTCTCTCTCTCCCTCTCTCTCTCTCTCCCTCTCTGTGTGTGTGTGTGTATGTGTGTATGTGTGTGTGTGCATGGATACCACATGTGTGCTGGAGCCTCTAGAGGAAGCTTACTGCCCTGAATCTGGAGTTATGGACAACTGTAAGCCACCCAACTAGGATGCTGGAAACTGAACTGGAGTCCCCTGAAAGAGCAGCAAACACTCTTAGATGATGAGTCAACTCCCCAACTCCTAAAGCTCTATTTTAAATATACCTTCACATTTGAGATACTGTTAAGTCCCAGGCCAGACCACGATCCAAGCTCACTAACAGGATTCTTATTATTCAGTTCTTCATCAGAGAATTTCAACTTTGAACCATTTATTTATTTATTTATTTATTTATTTATTTATTTATTTATGTAATAAAATTTCGGCAACATAGTTAGTGTACTTAGAGAACAACAGGCCTGAAAGGGACTGGCTGACCTCAACTTAACTCAGCACCCTCCACCTGACAACCATCTTCAGCTTCTAGAAATTCTCACAAATGGTTTCATAGTTTCAGGCCTGATCCAGCCACCGTTCCAGGAAAAAACAAACACCTACGTGAAGTTTAAGTGCGCCTTCTTCGGCACAGGCCCTAAGATAGTGCTTTCGTTAGGGAAACAGAAGTGCGGAAAGACAATTAGCATTTCCTGCCTTTTGGCAGAACAACTCAGTTTATAGAATAAAGCCCTGGAAGAGGAAAACAAACCTCTTTGACCCCAACTGAACTTCCTCATGCAATTCTCCCCATGGGGAGGAAAGTCAACTGGCAACTTCTCTGTGGTAAAGGAAGGCTGTGAGCAGGCGGCCCCAGCACTTGGTAGAAAGAGCAGGTGTGCACACCCACACTGTGGGAAGAGCATACATGCTGAGAGGCACCCAGTGGCCTGCCATCCCCGAAGTCTTTCTTTATTACATAACCTCTTAACAAGGCTTCTATGAGGACCCAAATAGCACTTCATTTACCTGCCAAGTGTCCACCACTAGGTCACCATCCATCCCGTTGTTTCTGGCAAAGTAAAATTATGGTTAGTCCATTTTCACCAGGCCTTTGAGGCAGTATACTGACAACCTAAGGCCCTCAACCATTCCCACATCAAATCTTTTGCTGTGACTTGCTCAAAAGTCTTCACTCAGCTTAAGTGTCCTGCTTCTTGCCTTTTCCCTTGTCTGGTTAACATTGATCAAGGAACGGGGGAGGGACTAGGGTATCAGAAAAAAGAACAAGTGCTAGATGACGCATAACTGCCCCAAGACAGGAATCTATAGGACTTGTTACTTTAAAATTACTCTTTTGTGGATCAGAATAATGAAATCAGTGTTAAAAGCCAAGCTGTCAAATTCACAGTTTCACACCTAAGGCTACATTGTTGCACTGAACACTGCCCTGATGGCCAAGACGCCATCTTCCTTTCTGATTGGGTTCAAATGCCTCTTCTGTCCCGCCCCTGGGTTTAGCCATCAAATGGAAACCCTTCCCTGTATACACTGCTCTCTGCCATCCTGAACGCCAACTGGCTGGTTTCAGTTCACTGACTGGTTTCAGTTCACTGGCTCTTTGCCCCTGACTGCAGTTTATATGCCATCTTTAACCTCTTTATTTCCTTCAGCTTGGTAGCGGAATTGGAAATCTCTGTTATATATTCACTTCAAAACTCTTCTTTCCCCCTTAACACTCTCCCACGTGGAATCAGAGAGGCTTTTCTTCACAGTGAGCTCATGGCACAGGACTTGTACACACAGCAGTCAAATGACTGACTGACTGACTGAGCTACCGTGGCTCTTCTCACTCTGTCTGAGCCATGGGTATCACCTGCTCTCTTCCTATGTATTCTTGGTTCTGGAATTCTAGCCAAAGGCAGAATTCTCTTCATCCAAGAGAGGAGTTCACACTTCTACCTCCCAACTAGATGGCCGTCACTGGACAGTGAACCTTATATCCCGTTATCCTGCATTCTGTTAAACAGGCTAATATTCTCTTGCACCAGAACTCCCTTAGGAAAGTTGACTCTGCTACAGCAGTGCTTTTGACATTTATTCTGGATTGTCTTCCTTTAGCTAACCTGCCCACATTTCTGGTTCTTCACCACCACCACCACCCCCCACCCTCCACCCTGCACTCCCATTTCTTAATTTCAGTTTGACTTTCCAGGTACCATTCTAATCTAATCCGTTGAACCTAGTTTATTTCTGGTCTCTGATTGCTGATTTTTGGCTCCCTCTTGTGGATGTTGGCTTGAGTTTGCCTATTCTATGAATCCTGCCCGAGTTAGAACTGTTCCCTCTTCATTTCTCTCTCTCTCTCTCTCTCTCTCTCTCTCTCTCTCTCTCTCTCTCTTCCTTTTACATCTCAATTGCAACCCTCTCTTCCAAGTCCTACTTTTACAAGTCCCTCCCTTCACTTTCCTCTCCCCTTCTCCTCAGGGAAGGGGTAGGTCCCCCCTCTAGGCACCATGCCGCCCAGGGACATCTAGTCCTAGCAGGGAGAGGATGTGTCTTCTCCCACTGAGACCCAACCTGGCTCTCCAGGTAGGGGAGGGAATCCAATGGCAGGCAACAGAGTCAGAGACAGCCTCCGCTCCAACTGTTAGGGAACCCACATGACGACCAAGCTGCAAGTCTGCCACAAATGTGTAGGGGGCCTAGGTCCAGCCCGTTCATGTTCTTTGATTGGTTGTTCAGTCTCTGTCAGCCCCTATGGGCTCAGGTCAGTTAACTCTGTAGGTCTTCTTGTGGTGTCCTTGACCCCTCTTGCTTGCTCAATTCTATCCCCGACTCTTCCACAAGACTGCCTGAGCTTTGCTGGTTCACCTGATGTTTGGCTGCAGGTCTCTGCCTTTGTTTCCATCAGCTGCTGGATGGAGCCTCTGAGGAGACAGTCACACTAGATTCCTGTCTGCAGGCATAGCCAAGTAACATTAATAGGGTTGCATCAGGGGTTGGCTTTCTCACATGGAATGGATCTCAAGTTGGGGTAGTCATTGGTTGGCTGTTTCTGCACCATCTTTATTTCTGCTTATCTTGTAGGCAGAACAGGTTTTATGGGTGGGTTGATGCCCCCTCCCTCCACTGGAAGTCTCCTTTTCCCCCCACTGGTAGGGATCGTAGCTAGAGTCACCCCCATAGACTTCCTGGAGCTCCCCCTCTCAAGCGTCCAGCTAGTCCTAGAGATGCCCCCAACCATTCCCACTCTCACTCCCAGCACTCTCCCTCCCCCCCACACACACCCTGTTCACCTCCCCACCCAGTTCCCTCTCTCCATCCGACTCCGATGACTATTTTGTTTCCCCTTCTGAGTGAGATTCATGCATCCTCCCTTAAGCCCTCATTATTTAGCTTCTTTTGGTCTGTGGACTGTTGCATGATTGTCCTGCACTTTTGGCTAATGTTCACTTATAAGTGAGTACATATCATATGTGCTCTCCATCCAACTCTTGATCCAATTATATATATATATATATATATATATATATATATATATATATATATATAATTGCTTTGGTATATTCTTAGCTTCAGATAATAAAATTATAAGAATATGTTGTCTTTCAAGCATATACAAAGGTAGAGAAATTATTTAGCCAGTACCTACCCATTGCCAGTCTTACTCCATCCCAACTCTCTTCACCCCTTTGAACCTTCAATATGGTATTTTGAATCCAATATCAGACTTTGTATTATTTATTGCATTGGTAACTGTTTAGCAGTATCTCTAGCAGATACCCTCAGTTTCAGTAAAAAAAAAAAATCCATAATTTCAGTATTATCATTTCACAAAAATCACAATAAATTCTTAATATTTTAATATTGTCATAGTTAGCTTCAGTTGCCAACTTGACATACCTGGGAAGAGTGACTATCAATTGAAGAATCGCCTCATCTTGATTGGCCTGTAGACATACTGTGGGAGCATTTTTAAATTCCTATTTGACATAGGAGGGCCCAGCCTACTATGGGCATTACCTTTCCTGGGCAGGTGATTCCCAGATTGCATGAGAAAGGTATTTGAACAAGCCGGAGGAAGCGAGCCAGTAAGCAGCCTTCTTCTCTCATCTCTGCTTCAGTTTCTGACTTGGATCCCCGACATCCCCAGCACCCTTCCCCCATGATGGACTGTAACTTGTAAACCAAATAAATCCTTTAATCCCCTAGGTTGCTTTTGGTCAGTGCTTATCAGAGCAAAGAGAAGTAAACTAGGTCACCAGTCATAATAAAGACATACACACACACACACACACACACACACACACACACACTAACAATGAGAACAAATTCAAGGGAACTCCTCAAATGTTCATTGTGGTGTGCCAAGAAAACTTCTGGATGGACCTCTTTATTCGCCAGCCCTGCTCTCGCCCTTCATCCACACGGCTATGCACATGGCTTTCTTGAACCTTTCCCCTTTTATCCTCTGCTCATCTATTCTGTTTGCTGCCTCCAGCCTGGTGTCCTCTCATATAAATCCAGAGAAACCTCAGTCTGCTCCACTTTCCTTTCAGACCATCCGGCCAGATGGCAGGCTCAGCTGGACAAGAGCAGAGGAGGCAGTTACACTTCATCTCCTGTCTCTGCCCCTCTTACCTAACTCAGACTCCCACAGGCTCTGTAGCATCTGTCTGGGTGATGGAGAGCCTCTGCTTTCTCCAAAAGCATGCCCATCTTGGGGATCACACTGTAATCTAGTTCTTTTCCATCTGAACATGGCTCTGCCACGCTGCACCTGGACAATGTATATGGTTTACTGTGCTGTCCCTGTTCCAGTCTGAGAATTCTTCAGAGTGTTCCTCCTGCAGTGAGTGCTCCATCCCTGAGTGCTCCACCTTGTAACCATTACTTTTTAAAAACGGAGGTGGGTTTTTATCAAAGGAAGCTCTTAAGTAGGCAAGAAGGGAGACACGATAGGAGGCACAGGGATGAAAGTCAAGGAGGACTTCCAGGCTGAAAGTCAGGGAGGATTCCAGAAAAGTCAGAGAGGACTTTGGGCAAGTCAGGGAGGACTCCAGGAAGGTGATCTTGTTGATTCAGAGCTTAAAGACCCACCTTTAAGGTTAAACTTCATTTTGGGGGGTTGGATTTCTCCAGATGAAATTTAAGCCAGCTATTGGCGATATAATGATCATGTATTTGTGTATTTTATAGTCTGCTAATTTGTGTAGTGGCTTTGAAATCTTGATTCTTATACTAGAGTTTTACCTAAGCAGCATAGCTTTTCTAAATGAAGTTTTTATAGACCAATCCTGAAGTTTTCTTTTTCTTTTTTTTTTCCACTAAACACCTGCTGCTGGAATGTTTTGTTTTTTTTAAATTAGATTTCTATTAAAAGTCGATTTAGAATCACACTTCTCTGAGGAAACTTTTAGGCAAACGTGTGTTAACATATTAACATTTTATACTACTTTTGAGAAATGTATGCATGTCCACAGTGAGGCTGATCACACCGACTCCAGTTCTTTCAGCTCCGTCATATCCATCTCAAGACATGTCAAGACACGTCATGTCCTTCATTATTTTTTTTATGTCAGTAAGTGCAGTTAAGGCTGCTTCTACACACATGGGGGTGGGGCCATCCACTGGCGTATGGGAATTGCATCAGTTGTTTATATCACATCGTGAAGGCACAGAAGAAGACAGGCCTCTGACAAACAGCTATAAAGGGGCAGAGTCCTTACCTTTAGATTAAGTTAAAACTTAAGGACTTCTGTGTGATGTGAAGCTGAACTTTCTGCAGCTCAGTTGAAATGGAAAATGATTTCCTTCAAATCAATGTTGGAAGAAACAGGTAAGGAAAATACTAACCATCCAGTTTGTAAAAATCCCTTCTGTTTAGATAAAGTAAAAGCATGAGTTTTGCTTTCCATGGGCAGAAATTATTTTCTTTTTCCTACTTGAAAACATATCAGTGCTTGAAGTATGAATGGCTACTATGGCAGAAATTCTTTTTTTTTCCTACTTAAAATATATCAGTGCTCGAAGTATGAGTGGCTACTCTGTAAATTCAGCTAGCCCATGTCAATCTATAAAGAAGTTGTAAAACAGACCAATCCTCAGCCTTGTAACAAGCGCAGCAATTCTGTCTATGAAGTAGTAACGCACGTACACTAATACATCAGGACTGTTACTACTGATTCGGCTTCCCTTAGTTCCTCTCAGAAATTCCCAGATGGCAAAATAGACCCTGGAACTTCACGTCTGTCTCTCTGAGCACAGTCCTTCCTACCCCCCAGTTCACAGGATCCCCTTTGTTTTTAAAATATACGTTTATTTAGAATGATGAGATTGCTTCTTGCCAAACATAATGACCTGGTTTCTATTCCTGAGGCCCACATGGTGGAAGGAGAGAACTGGTTCCTGCAAGTTGTCCTCTGATCTCCACATGTATGCTATGGCATGCACGTGTGTGCATGTGAATACATTTGCATGCACACAAGTGCATTTGGGCACATTAAGTATATGTTAAAAACAAATGTAAAAAATCATATAGATGTGTTAGTTTTCGAGTGTCAGAATGTGAACCGACTTACAGGACAAGTCAAGGAGCTTGAGGTCTATGCTAAAGTGGCAGGGAGTTTCCAGTCACTCTGGCATACCAAAAAGCTTATTCTTTACAACTCCTGCTCTTCGATCCTGTGGTTGCTATCATCTCTCCATCTCTCCCCATCCTCATCTTTAAACTAGTAATATACATTATAGGTTTGCCAATGATATAATGTGGAAGTTAGTTTGGAATTTAGACATACTCAGAGCATGTGTGTATATTTGTGGCTTTGAAGTCCTTTCTTCTATTACAAAGGAAATAAACTGCAGAACAGCATATAGCTTCTGGCAAGAGTAGCATTTCAGCTGCATTCTTGGAAAAGGAATCCTTCTCCCCTCCCTGCCCCTGTGTCTGGTACAAATTACGACTCTTAACACTGAGTTTATTTTTATAGAAAGCTCAATTTATCTTAGAAACTACCACTAACAACCATTTAAGCAAAGGCCAAATGTTAATGCAGGGTTTGATGGCGTGTACTTTATTGCTCTAGCTTTCAGTAAAATTTTGTATAATGCATTGCATAATGCTTCCCTTAGGTCTTTTGAGGTATAATTGACAAAAATACATTTATTTAAGAAGTGTGGTGTGATGTCTTGATAGTCGTATGTATTTGAAATGATCACCAGGATAAACATACCAATAACTTTCTACAATTTCCTTCTCTTCTTCTCTTCTTCCCTTCCTGCTGTCCCTCTTTGCTCTCTTCTCTTCTCCTCTACACTCTCCTGTCTCACCCCTTCTTGCCTTCCCTCTCCTGCCCTCTCTCTCTCTCTCTCTTCTGTTTAATATTGTTACTGATCATTGTGAAAAGACAATGGGAGGCTCTGGCCTAACAGATGCTATATTTTTTGAGATAACCAAGAGGTTTCACACTGACTTTGTGAATTAACAACAGGCTCTATCAACCCATTGTTGATACAATCTAATTTTCTTTTACTCTGTGTACTAGCTGGTTTTGTGTGTCAACTTGACACAAGCTGGAGTTATCACAGAGAAAGGAGCCTCCCTTGAGGAAATGTCTTCATGAGATCCAGCTGTAAGGGATTTTCTCAATTAGTGATCAAGGGTGAGAGGGCCCATTGTGGGGTGGTGCTATCCATGGGCTGGTAGTCCTGGGTTCTATACGAACCCAAGGTGAGCCAGCCAGGGGAAGCCAGCCAGTAAGTAACATCCCTCCATGGCCTCTGCATCAGCTCCTGCCTCCTGACCAGCTTGAGTTCCAGGCCTGGCTTCCTTTGAAGAGGAACAGCAATGTGGAAGTGTAAGCTGAATAAACCCTCCCTCCCAACCCCCAACTTGCTTTTTGGTCATGTTTTGTGCAGGAATAGAAACCCTGACTAAGACACTCTGCTTTGTATCTGATTAAGTCATACAAAAGTATAATTTTATATTCTAATTTTCTACCACTTCTATTGATCAGCTAGTATCTAAAACTTCTAGAGCTACCTGGAACAAAACAAGCGAGCAAACAAAAGCTAGACAAAACCCAAGTCACCTTGATGTGGACTTTGTGTACACAAAGTCTCTTCAGTAGAAACACATCGGGTAGTTCAGTGCTTAGGATGGAGAAGGAGTCCATATCAACATCAAACAGTAAACATCTAGATTCATGACTGGGGCATCAAACTGCAGGGTTTACCAGTTAACATAAGCTTTGCTGACACCTGGATGTTGGGCATTGATGGGAAGTGTAGCATTCATTCTCCTGACCAGCAAGGATTCATATCATCCAACAATCTCCAGCACCATTTCAAATACCATTATCTATATTTAGTTCATGTAGACTAAATGGTAACCAGTCCCACTTTTCAAATTTTACTTTAAAAGGCACTTTAGAAATGATTTCAGGATTCAGCAATTCACAAGTGAGCAAATGAATGGATCCCTTGAGGTCCTTGCATGAATGTAGCGGGCTGAGGGTTACACTCAGTCTATTCTCTTCTGTCACACAACTGTGCACAGCAGTGTGTCTATGTAGGATTGTGACATGGTGGGTCTTAAATTGTAGTGGAACACGAACTGCTCTCTATTCCAATGCAAATTTTAATTTAGTAGGTTTGAGTAAAAGCTAAAACCTTTGTTTTTCTTTTTCTAATTTTTTTATCTTTAATCTTTCCTCACAGTCCAGTCCATATCCCCCTCCTGTTCTGCCCTCCAACAGTTCCCCATCCCATTTCTCCTCCCCTCCTCCAGTCTCCAAGAGGATGTCCTCACATCTCACACCCCACACACCCCTCCAGGCTTCCCCACTCCCTGGGGCCCCGTCTCTCAAGGGCTAGGTGCAGCTTCTCTCCCTGAGGCCAAACCAGGATGTCCTCTGCTGTATATGTGTCTGGAGACCTTGGACCAGCCAGTGTATGCTGCCTGGTTTGTGGCTCAGTGTCCGAGAGATGTTGGGAGGTCCAGGTAGAACCTTTGTTTTACGAGACAATAGAGAAAAATCATTTTCAAATAGCCAGCTATTCACTTTTTTGCTTTATATACTATAGAAGATTTTTTAAGTCCAGGGAAACCTGTAGACCTACGGACAATAAAATTCCACTTAAGAGCAGCAAGGAGTGGGGAAGGTCCTTAGAATAAGTGGAGGGAAGTAGTTAGGGAGAGAGAAGCAGTAGTTTGATCACAGTCAGGTTTTTGACAGTGGGGTCAGACCTCACATCTGGGTATACAGAGAAGTAAACCAGCAACAACCCAATTCTTCAGGAGTGGCCAAGATCCATGGGTTTAACATATGAAGTTTAGGAGAGAGGCACCACAGAACATTATGAGAATGCCCTCACCCCATGAACAGATTAAAAGGGAGGTGAAGTGATTCACACAGACCCACAAACCTCCATGGGGTTCACGCTGCTCTATGCTCTTCCCAATTATCTCATCCTCTTTAGAACGAGACCCCAATATCTATTGAGGCTTACCATGTTTTCTCACTTTCTTTAAATACTTTGTCAGTTTCGTTTATGTGTGTAATGGTTGCCAGGAGCCTGCCTGGCACAAGTTCTCTTTGGAAGGCAGCAATGGGGTGTAGGATTGGCAGTTTTGGGGGCAAAACTTAGTTTTGTGAGATTAAAAAGTTGCTCACTTTCTGTAATATTTGCCTTTCTTAATTCTTGATATTCTGTGGCTAGAAACCACTGTCTTCTGGCGATTAACACCTGCTATTTAGCAGTGGTGGTGGTGGGGAGGGCGAGATATTAAGTAAAGAAGTTAGCTTATTCTGACTCTTTGCTCTTTCACTCAGGAGCCTCTCCCTGATCAGCAAGAGGCTTAGACTTTCATTAAGTCTTTATGAGCCAGAGAAGGAGGAAAAGAAAGTCATGCATGCAGAAAGAAAATATTTTATGCAGGCAACAGGCACAGACATGCATATATTCACACACACACACACACACACACACACACACTCACTCTCTGGTCAGGCCTGACAACCACCTGTCTCATCAGCTCCACAAGTGTTCATGCATACTTACACACACACACACACACA
>NW_021604700.1:1552210-1554798 GCF_004785775.1 Grammomys surdaster | reverse complement strand
ACACACACACACACACACACACACACACACACACACACACACACACATATACCTACATACATACACGTGTACCTATATGTACATACATAAAGACAAACAAACATACACATATATGCATTTGGATGGATGGGGCAGAGCCTCCCAAGCCACCACCTTATTTTTCTGACCTTTTTACATCTTCTTAGACAAAAGTTCTTTAGAAAATCACCTCATAAATAAAATATTACATAAAAGGGGAGATACAGAAGAATGTTGATACTAAGTTCAAAGCAGTGTTTCATTTTATAAGTTCATTTTAAGTTCAAAGCAACGGTGTCACAGGGCCTTGCTTTATCATAGCTCCCTTCTGTGGCTTCATCCTTGGATCTGACCTAGAATGAATATTTTTTTCTTGATCACAAGTTTGTCTCAAGCCTATTTTCTTATCATAGTGCAATTATCCCATGGCATCTGAAAGTTTACAGAACTCTAATTGAAGCTTTCATACTATGGAGGGCTCAAAATTGCATGTATAAGTTGAAGAATTCTATAGAATCATTATTAGGAATTATGAAATCATCAATTTGTCTACATAGCTTCACTACAAGAGAGTATATCCCCACTAATCTGCAGAATATTGGTCTAATAGGTTGGCTAATGCCCAGGAATCATTAGATTATGTAATAATAACAACAGGAAAGACATAACAATAACAAGAAGCAATCCTGGGACCTTGCTGCAGAGCTCACCCATCACAGGTCATCTCTAGAAGAACTCATTGCTTGCTGTAGTCATTCCTAGATGGCTCCTGACAAATTGTCACACTCAATGCCACTTCACTCTCTTGTCCTGTCCAGTTCCCACTTGTAGCAGAATTTTCCCTGTCCAATCACTTTAAATATTAACACAAGTAGAAGCCTGTGATTGGACAGGGAAAAGGGAGGCAAAGCGAAGCGTTTCAGAGAAGGAGAGAGACGGCAGAAGGAACCAAGATGGAGGAGGAACAGGAGAATCCAGATTCTGCCTGGCTTTAAATAGCCACAGGTAGTTATGATTATCTTATAAGGGATGGATAATTACAGGACAATTTGTCTTATCTAGGTGGGCAATTTATATCATTATCTATTGGCTTTGAAATTATTGTGTGGGCATCTTGTGAATTGAGAATTTATTGATACATAAATCAGACTAATTAATTATAAGTTTCTGGAGTTTTTATTTACTGGGTTAAGGGGGATTTTTGACCACTGACCACAGGGGGTGGATGGCTGAGAAGGTACTGGAGACTCTGAGGCGGTTGGTCGAACCGGAGCTGGGAAGACTGCCGCACAGAGGCTAGCCTAGAGGTGGTGGGACCTTGGGAAGAGAATAGCTGGGCTTAGCACGGGAACTTGTATTCTTTTTAATATTTCCTGCAATACCCACTTACTCCCATCTTCCCCCTAACTAGTTCCCCTCCTCCTTCATGCCTTTTTTGGTGTAGGCCTTGTGCAGGTAACCACTGTTGCAGTGTGTTCATGGTTGTCTTAGTGGTGCCATTCCCAGAATACCATGTTTCATAGCCCCCGCCCCCTCCTCTGGTTCTTACAATACCTCTGCTCCTTCTTCCACTGTGTTATCTTGGGTTTGAAGGTGTGTTATAACTGTCCTGTTTAGGACTGAGGACTCATAGTCACTGATTTTAGCACTTTGACCAACTACACGTCTCTGTCACCCTTTGTAAAAAGAATCATGTTTAATCAAGGCTGAGAACACAATTCATCTATGGATCCAAACACTGCATATTTAGAAGGCAGTTTGGCCACAGGTCCATTCACCAAAACATCAGTAGCAATAGTGCTCTCCCACCATCTCTGGCCCAGAGTATGATCTTTGCAGTCATGTATATGTATATGTATATGTATATGTATATGTATATGTATATGTATATGTATATGTATATGCATATGCATATGCATATGCATATGCATATAATATTTTGTAGTCATTTATATATAATATAAATTATTTTAATGATAAATGTTTCAATCAAAAAGCAACTTATGCACACATCGTGATGATTCTACATTTATAAATAAAAACTGCTTTAATGTGTTCAGTAAATAAATATTAAGACCCTGCTAGGCACAAGCCAGATTTATAGATGTTGGTATGTGTGGATCTGTATGCATGCATGCACACATGTATGGGTGTTAAAAATTCTAATACTATTTTATAGTTTCCAAAGAAAAGATTAACTTTCTTTTATAAAATAAACTTTATTATTAAAAAAAAGAACTTGCAATTAAGTTAAAAAAAAAAAGTGACACACCAAAAGCAACCAGACCTAAAGTCTTTACAACTTAAGTGATATATGGTTAGAACCTGGGCATATATGCATACATGTAGAACATACATACAGTATAACATGAAGACAAGAGAACAAGAAAGGGTAAATATGAGTGAGCACTGAATGCAGGAATGGTGAAGGATTATGAAAGAGGAGATAATGCTGATTTTCCTAGTTCTATCCCCACCCCTTTCTCTCTCATATCTCTGCCTCTGCCTCTGCCTCTGCCTCTCTCTCTCTCTCTCTCTCTCTCTCTCTCTCTCTCTCTCTCTCTCTCTCT
>NW_021604700.1:1493423-1552200 GCF_004785775.1 Grammomys surdaster | reverse complement strand
TCTCTCTCTCTCTCTCTCTCTCTCTCTCTCTCTCTCTCTCTCTCTCTTTGGTGGTGGATATATGCATAAAACACTTCTGATACTAAGAGGGTAAAATTTACCATAAAGTTTGTCATGGCTTCCTCTTCAGATGCAGTCTGTGACTGCTCACTGCTCACTGCTCACTGCTCCAGGAAGCACCTCTGTTGCCACCAGTGGATCAGAACCCAGAGCTTCAGAGCCAGTCAGAAAGTGTCTTCTAACTCTTGACCCTCAAAGCCACGTCACTATTGTGCCAGCGATCAGATCTCGTCTGGCAGGTGGGTATTGTAGCCTTCAGGGTTCACAGCTGGGAAAGGTCATAGGTGAATTTTCTCTAGCAGACTGTATAGAACCGTTGGATACCATGAATGCTAGCTAACAGAGAGGAAGCTTCCAGGTTGGTTCCAGTCTGACTTCTCTGTGTCCTGTGTCCAAAGTGTGTGGTGTTCTTGTGAAAGGCTCTTACCAACTAGTTTCTCAGGCAAGAAGAACAAGGACAAGAGCTTGTTTTATTTGGGAAGCTTCTGGGAGCAGCCTGGCCAACAACTCCGTATATTCCAGTATTTATACTTGACTCAGTGCTTGGCTTGATGGGGCACTGGAATGGAGAGGGACGGGATGGGGTAGTGTTTCCCTCTTGTCCACATCTCCCTGCTAGTCTAAGATTCTAATGCACTCTTTGAGACCCACTCTCTAGAGCTGATAACCTGGCAGCCACACTGTCAGGTTAGTGACCGATTACTTGACACCCGATGACAGCCCAGAGATTGCTCCTGGAGGGAATGTCTCTGCTTCCCGCAAAGAGCTCGCATGTGTTTAGCAATCTGAAAGTTTCCTGCCGGGTTCATTTTAGTTTACAAGGGGGCACATAGGCTGCTTAAGTAAACAGGCAACATTTGAACTAAATTTAACTGGGTTGTTGTGGTGGATTGCGGAGTGGCATTGTGCTCTCCGGTGGACAGTTTTTGCGTCTCTCCGCTTCGACTTTCCTCCATAACAGGAAGTGGAAGTTCTGAAGCACCACAGAGCCTGATCTTGGTATTTCCGCGCTCGCTGAGACCAGAGAATGGCGGAAGAGACAAATCCTTCTTGTTAGATAACATTCCAGGTTGATTTCTTAACCAGGGTGCACAGGATCAAAGGTCTCCTAGGTACAGATCGGCATCCCAAACTTTGATGCTTATCTAAGCAAACCACTTTCAATTCTCCTGAGCCGGTTCTAGTGGGCAGGTACTTCTGAGATAAGGAGACAGTCAGCACTGAGGAATGAGGACACAGCTCCCACGCAGCGGCTGAAAGCAGCGATATTCCAGTCTGTGGTTACCTTCTCTTTTTTTAATGACAAAAAAAAGATCTTTTAGGAATTCTTTCAAGAATTTTACCAGAAGTTGAGACTAAGTGACCACCCCTGCCGGCTCTATGGCATCGAAACCAAGGGAAAGCACACAGAGTTAGAACAGACAGCGTTCTATGCTGTATTTCCTAGATTTTTGGTTTGTGAACCTGGCTTTTAATGACTGAGCCATTTCTTCAGCCCTGAGTTTCCTAGATTTTATGTTTTAAGTTAGGCTTTCCTTTTTCTTACTTGTTTCTATAGGGAAAAAAATGTTTTCACGAGAAGAAATTTAGATTACTTTGAAAACAATGAAGCTTCTGAATTTGTGAATTAGACAGGAGAGTTTGTTGAATACCTGGGGAAACTGAGGAAGCCTACTCATCTGAAAAGGAAGCAAGTTTTCAACTCTTACCGGAACTTACCTGACAAGAAATCCGTTGCCACATCCAAGCAAAGTAAAACTGACAGTCCCATCATACCCATGCTTGAATGTCTAAAACCACTAGTCTGGCAGAGCTATCAGGTTAAAAGGGTTCAGTTTGTCAACACCAACCATGTAACATCTGAAGTCAAATAGTCAGTCATGCTAGTGTTTGTTGGTAGACTCATGCTGACTCATACAACGGTAGTGTTTATTGCTAAACACTTCTGACCTCAAGATTTCTGGTTTGATCAATGTCTCCGGTTCTCCATTGCACTTGCTAGGGTTTCCTTCAATGCCCGTGTGCCATGTGTTTTCTCCCAGAAGTGTGCTGATGTTTCAGCATCATCTTCTTAGAGCTTAGAGCTATTCAGTCAGTCGGGGCAGGGTCTGAGACAAGCAGGAGTCCTGGATTCTAACCTGAGCTCAGTTGTGGCTGCTCATCTTGACTTCAGCTGTCTACCTTGTGGGTAGATGTTCAAAACGTAGATTCTAGGAGCTTTGGGGATTCTGGATTATAAGATTCTTTTTAAAGGGAACCAAGATGGGCATTGACTGGATACTTAGAAATTTATTTAGAAATTTATAAATTTCTTAGAAATTTCAGATCAAGTGTACTTAAGATTGAATTTTCCTTCTGTGTCCATTATGGACTACTTAAAAAAAAGTTAAAATGTAACTGTATCACTTTTCCCCTTCCCTTTTCTCCCTTCAACTCCTCCTATGTTCCTTCCTTCCAACCCCTCCTCCTTCTCAAATTGATGGTGTCTTGTCTTATAATAGTTATTGTTACACACACATAAACATACACACACATATATACACACACTCACAAACACACACACATACACCCTGACCCTTTGGATAGTCAAGTAGAAATAAGGAATCCAGGGCTTTGCAACTTTAGCCCTTTACCACTGTGGAGGTCTGTAGACGGTGCCTCAATACATGGTCAGTTTAATCTGGTTTGAGAAAACCAGACATGTGGCATCTTACAATTCACTCTTTAAGTTTTCTCACTGCAATGAAGAGAAGCTGACATCAGATTCGTAGCCAACAGTGCTGTCTGTATCACACAGACTGTAGCCTACCCTTTCAGCACAAGGTCCTGAAGGAAGCCCAGTGTATTATACCTCACAGGTTAGAACTTTTAGTTTGAGAGAGACTTGATTCCTAGAATGTTTTATTACTTTCATGCGTTTACTACTACCTACCCCTAGCCTTTTCTTTCTTCACATCTTATAACAGGCAGTAATCACTCTCTTTATCCAGAATCTGACAATTCTTGTCATTGCCATCATTTACAGCGACTAGGATGATCCTATCAGGACATAAATCACACACTCTGCCAATCCTCTGCTTAAAAATAGGGATTATTATCACACTATGGACTCCCCTTTCATTCAGAAGAAAAGCACAAATCCTTAAGGGAGCCACCAGGACATGCTCCACCTGGCCAGTGTGACCTCTCCAAGGCCATTTCTTTTGTCATTTGTGCATCTGTGTAGCCACAGGCCTCCTTTCTGAACTTGGTACAGAAAAGTCTTGAATAATCGCTTAGTGGGCTTAGCCTCCCCCCTCCCTGATACTTTCACGCTGAAATCACTCTAAAGATTCATGTATGTTTCCTGGTCACCCATTTAAAACAGTAGCGTCTTCATCATGCTTCATTTCCTTCTTCTATCTTCCTAGTTCATTCCTATGTCCCATACACCGAATTTATCTCACACATTTTATCCACCCCTTCCCTTAAGATGTGAGCTCCACGAACAAATCTTGCTTTTTTTTAAAGAATTAATTAATTAGTTATTATTCTTTTTTTACATTCTTGGTTTTTTTGTTTTTTGGGGGGGGGTTTGTTTGTTTGTTTGTTTCTTTTTTTTTTTTTACTGTCTTGCATTTTAATGCTTACAAACAGTGCCTGGCTCAAGGTGATAGCGGTAGATATTTTTGCAGCGTTGATTGTCTGCCACATTGTTTCTTTAAATCCCTTGGGGCTGTATCTTGTTTGCTTGTGTTCCTAAGATGGAACACAGTGCCTGGCAGTTGTTTTTAATAGATGTTTGGTGTATGAGTAAATGCTGATGGGCAGAGGACTTAGGCAAGTTACTGAGCCTATAACCACAGGGTGACTGAGCTCTTTCTCATCTGATTTTAAGTCTGTTCTACTGAACTCTCATTAAAAGCATCTTGGTTACACTTCATATTGTTCTTGTTAACTATTGACAATACTGTTTGGATGTTTAAAGCTGTGCATTTGAAAATGTTCTCATTAAATTTTGCCCAAGAACTCTTATCTTGGTGACTATCTAGTGATCTAAAAATGGAATGCACTTAGACTTGTACAGAAACTTTTATCCTATATATTTTAGATTGAAACCATTACGGTATAGGATCTGTCTATAGTATAGACAGGCAACAAATTGTGATTATAGTAAAACAAAGGATAATCTCACACAGCCAATTTGTTTTTGCTGCAAAGAGCAGCTAAAAACCTTAAAAATCTCAAATGTCATGTAATTTTAGTGAATATAGTCTTCATATCACATTGCTTCTTTAGGTATCTTTAGTCTACATCAGTGGTTCCCAGCCTGTGGGTCATGACCCCTTTGGGAGTTGCATATCAGATATCTTACATATCAGATATTTATATTACAATTCATAAGAGTGGCAAACTTACAGTTATGAAGTAGTAACAAAATAATTTATGATTGGGGGTCATCACAACACGAAGTACTGTATTACAGGGTCACAGCATTAGGAAGGTTGAGAACCTCTGCTCTACATACTTTCCTCTTTGTAACCCTTGACCTAAACAGCCTTGGTGCTCTTTCTACCTTCCAACCCTTCTGTATCCTAATATTTGATATTTAAAGAAACCATAGATGTTAAAGTGGAGTGAAACAATGTTGTTCTTACTAGGTTCTTTCATTTAGTGTAATGTCCTCTAGTTCCAGGGTCCAGGGTCTTCTTGATAAGGTTGAATTTTCTTTTTAAAGGTTAAATAATAGTCCATGGTATTTATCAACCATATTTCCTTTAACCGCTTTCCCACAAACAGACACTGTTTTCTTGTCTTGGCTATCTGATATAACTGCAACTGACAAGCGAGTTGAGTTTAATCTTCACAGGATGAGAATTTATGTTTGTTGAGCATACATGCAGAAGAATTACAGAATCGTTATGATAGTTTGATCTTTAATTTTTAGAGGAGTCTCCATGCTGTTAAAAATGTTTACTATCCACATCACTTTCCATAGCGACGACTAGTCTACGTTTGCATCCACAGTGAGCGTGGGTTTCTTATTCTTCACACTCTTGCCAACTTTGGTTCTCTGTCCTCTCTGTCTGTCTGATAGTAGCTATTGATCATGAAATGGTTTTAATCTGCATTTCCCTTCATATCAGAGATGAGAGTTCTCCCTTTTCTCCAGCCCAGTCTCAACTGACAATGCAGAAGCACTACTTGTTCCGAATAAGGGCTTACAACCACTCAAATTTAAAATGTTATGACTTTCTACATTCATCACATGTCCTCTAGTCTGACTCCCCGTCTGATGTCTCACCACAATTAATCACAAGGTCAGGTCAGTTTTGTCTCATTCTAAAGCCTTTAATAGTGTCTCCCTACCCAAATATAAAACAGTGCCTGACTGTTTGCCTACTCCCTGTCCCAGCCTTCCATTCCTCCCCTTATTGACTTCCTTGGCATCCTGCTAAAGGAAGATTTTTATATACAAGAAAGACAAATGAAGCTTATAAAAACCACAAAGACTGGACTGGCAGTGTGGCTCAGTGCTAGAATGTATGCTTAGCATGGAGGCCCTGGGTTTCATCTTTTGAAACCAGCAAACAAAACAGTGATGATTTTTACTCTCTGAGATTTGGTTGTATTATCCACGAATGTTGGTAGTTCCAAGAACTTGGCATGTAAAATGCCTAAACTGGTTTTTAAGACTGAGGTTTTGTTGTGGGAAAGATCAGATTCTATATTCTGGCGCATCTAATTAAATTAACCTGTAACAGTCCAGCATGGGTGAGCTACAGAAGGGCACGCCCTTTCTCCTTAAGTCAGATGGTCTGAGTCTGTGCACATGTTCCTGCCAGTGCTCTTCATAGTACTTTAAGGAATATACTACTTTTTAAAAACAATTAATTGATTTATTTATTTTATGTATATGAGTATACTGTCACTGTCTTTAGACAGTAGAAGAAGGCATCAGATCCCATTACAGATAGTTTTGAACTACCATGTGGTTGCTGGGAATTGAATTCAGAACTGGAAGAACAGTCAGTGCTCTTAAGCACTGAGCCATCTCTCCACTCCCAGGAATGTGTTACTTTGAGAGTTGTCTGGAGGTCACAAGATGAAATCTGATGGAGCTCCTTAGGTGAAATGTATTCCGTGGATAAGCACACTCACTGCCCATCCCAGGTCCCAGTGCCAGGGACTGAACCCAGATCTGTGCATATTAAGCAAGCTATGAATAAGTGTCCAGGCTAAGGAACTCCTTCCCAAGTAAGATGAGGTTTCTCTAAAGTCAAACTCTACTTGTGTCTATGTCTTCCTCTTCTGCCACATGGCTTCACACATTTGTATTGAGAAGAAGAAAAAGGAAACCAAAAAAAAAAGTTTTCAGTACTTAGTTTCTAAAAAATTATACAGTGGAAATTCTGGAAAGGGAATAATTTTCCCCTTTAAAATTTTCCTCATTTTTCTTTTAATTTGAAATTAGCGGAATTTATCACATCCATCTATTTTTTGGCTTATCAAAATATTGATAAGATTTAAGGACAAGTCAGAATTACCCACATTTTTATTTCTTTTATGTCTTGGGTTTGTGAGTTTAGGTCACTCATGAGGCTCACAGTAGTCATGAATTAAGTGAAAATAGTGACAAACAGTCTTTGTATTGATGAGCATTGCATTAACAAGGCGTGAAAAAGCTCTCACTGGCAAGGCCTCTCCTTCCAAGTCCAGCTTTGTTGTTTATTCTCTCTTGTTGGCAGGGAGCCCACAGGGAGAGTGCAACTTCTGTGCATGAAGCTAGCCAGATAGTCTGTGCCTGTGGCAACAGGAACTTTATCTTTCTACTATTAGTAATGATTTGGAATAGGCAGAGACGGAGAAGCCGATATCAATTACTGCGGCGATCTTCAACTCATTGCTAATCCAGTTGTGGGAGAGTCTTCAGAACTTCTGCCAGCTCACCCTCTGCTGCCACACCTGCCCAAGCTGAGGTCTGCACACAAGCATGCCAGGTTGGGAGAGAACCCACAGGAAAAGACGGATGTCACAGAGGAACCAGAAAGGACCAGGTCACGTTGCTAAATAGCATTGCCATTTGTAAGAGATTGGCCATGGTAATTATTTTCCTACCAAGTTTTCTCACATAATTTTCAGAAAATTAAAACCATGACTTGCATGCAAATATAAAATGAACACATGTCAAGGATTGATTCAACTCATTTATTAGACTTGAAGAAATCAGTCAATGCTAAAATTGCTCTTAAAAGTATTTGAAGGCTTAGGTATTTTTAAGAAATTTAATGAGTGACTACTAGGGTAAAACTGCTGGACTAGATTTTTTAAAATATGTTTAATATTTTATGAGACAAGAAGCCATTGTCCTAGCACATTTCCTGTTGTTCTTATTGAAATACCATGAGCCAGGCAGCTTACAAAGAGGGAGCCATGCTAATCCCATGGTTCTAAGAACCCAAAAGCGTGGCTCAGAGTCTATTTCACATCTGGGGAGGGAGGCCTTTCTGCTGGGTCATGACATGGCCGAGGATATCATGTGTCAAGGCAGCAAGATGAGCTCAGGTGTCTCTTCCTCCTTAGAAAGCCTCTCATGCCACCATGGGCACACACTTTCACGGCCTCCAGTCCTCATTGGCGCCCACAGCACCCACTTCCAAATTCTATTTCCATATGACTTTGAGGATTAAGTTTGAAATAATATAATTTGGAGGATGAGATAAAATCACACCAGGCACAAACTTTGGAAGAATTTATTTTACAAGCTAAAACAGTGGGTACTTTTATTGGACAGAATTCTGCAAGCTTTGTGATATTGTTTCTCTATCTCAGAGTTTTAAGAAGTAAGTAATAGCTTCAGTAAGGACGTTGCCCTAGCTGGTACCTGGGCTGTATCTTCAGCCATGTGACATTCAGACAACGTGCCATTGATACTCTTTCCACGGTGAAGATTTCATTTTTAAAAGAACTGTATATTTTTCTAACAGAGGCACCGCCCATACATAATCATGTGGGAAACAACCTCAAGTATTAGATCAAAATAAGTGGTATGTAGAGAATGGTAAGTAGTTAGGTAAATCCTTTGAGATGGAGCGACATGGACCACATTGGAGTACTACTGCTGTTGTGAAATCTCTGTGTCAAACTTCAAAGGGAAACATAAAGATACCATCATTTTGTAAAGTTAAAAACAACCTTAAACTTCATTTCTAGACATGTGGGAGGAATGTTCAAATCATGTAAGAGGAATGGAAGAGAGAAACATAGAATATGGCTGGCAGTTCCCTTAGGTTGGATGATAGGAATGAAATGGTACTGACTATATATTGGCGTCTCATTATTATTTCTATATAGAAAGCTCTGCAAAATTTAGTGCCAAATGAACCCAACTGTTTAATTATACCTACAGATTTCCCTGGCCAACAATCTGAGTAAGGCACATGAGGACTAGTTTGTGTTTGCTTTGTGATGTCTGTATCCCAGTTGGGAAGACTTGGAGGATGGGATTGACCGAGTCATCTGGAGATGTCTAGAGCTGACGCTGCCTAATGGCGGGATTCACAGTGTGGGCTAGTATGAACTTCTCCATAATGCTGGCTTCATTGTAAGAAAGGAAGATAAAAAGATAGGGTACTTTCTATAAGGTTGCACAGTGTCACTTTTGCCAAGCTCCACTGGTCAGATCCTCCTAGTTTCAAACAGAGAGCACAGAGACCTCGCTACTTAGTAGGTGGAAAGCTAATTTCTCAGCACAATAAGAGCATATGTGATGGGAGCTACCTCTGTGGCCATTCTCAGATATATTTTGTGGCTTGCTATAGTTTGAGTTTAAAGTACTCAGAAAGGCCCACCTTTCAAAAGCTTGTTGCTCAGAGTCATGCCATTGAGAGGTGGTAGTAGCCACTTAATAGGTGGGGCCTAGTGATAGACTTTAGGTTATTGAAAGCATACCCTGAAGGGGATTGTGGGACATCACTCCCACCTTCTTCTTCTCCCTTTCTGTATGCTCGCCATGAATTGAAGATCTCTGTCCAACCGCAAGCTTCCTGCCCCAATGTGCTGTCTTCCCATAGGCCCAAGAGCAGTTGGGCCAATCAGCTATGTACCAAAACAGTGATCTAAGACAAACTTCTTCTCTTTACAAGTTGGTTAGTATGACTATTTAGTTGCAATAGGGGACATTGGCTAATACATAGCCTCTGACAGTGGTAGAGGAAGATATTGTTGAAACCTTGTTTTCTTGTTGAGTGGTGGGTTTGTGGGCTCTTTGCACATTATTAAAACCACCAAAATGAAAATAAAAACACCACCCCCAAATAAATAAGAGCATTTTTATACTAGTAATGCATCTTAAATCAATATTATATTTAGTATACTTTGCTGCCCTGGCAGTCCAACACACAAATAAAAACTAACCTGGAGATCAGTATTGATTACCTTCACTTTGGATTACTAATCTATTAAGTTTTCTTACACCATGCTCCTTCAAAACTTCTCACTGCCTAGTCCACACTCCTCTCAGAGCTCCTGAGTTCATCAGCATTAAGATAGACCCTGTCTGGAGTCCCAGTGGAGCGATAGAGACACCAATCCACCTATAAAACTTTCAACCCCAAATTTACAAGTAATGCAGGCACAGGGGAGGGAGCAGAGACTGAGGGAATGGCCAACCAATAACCAGCCCAACTTGAGACCTATCCCATGGGCAAGCACCAGTCCCTAACACTACTAATGATGCTCTGTTATGCTTGCAGACAGGAGCATGTTGTCTTCTGAGAGACTCCACCCAGCAGCTGACCCAGACAGATATAAATACCCCCAGTCAAACAGTGGGTGGAGCTTGGAGACTCCTATGGAAGAATGGAAGGAAGGATTGCAGGCCCCGAAGGGTATAGGAACTCCACAGGAAGACCAACAGAGTCAACTAACCTGGACCCTTGGGGCTCTCAGAGTCTGAACTACTAACCAAAGAACATACACAAGGCTGGACCTAGGCCTCCCCACTCATATGTAGCAGATACGCAGCTTGACCTTCATGTGAGTCCCAAACAACTGGAATGGGGTCATCCCAAAAGCTGTTGCCTGTCCATGGGATATTTTCTTCCACTTGGGCTGCCTTATCTGGCCTCAGAGGGAGAGGAAGCACCTAGTCTTACAGAGACTTGAAGTGCCAGGGTGGGGGGATACCCAGAGGAGCCCCCACTGGCTCAGAGGAGAAGGGGAGGGGGTAAAGGGGAAGGATTGTGGGAGGGGGTGACAGGCAGGGGGGCAGTGAGTAGGATGTAAAGTGAATAAGTAAAAAAAAAAACCAACAAAATAAAATAATAATTTAAAAAAATAAACCCTGTCTGGTGGCAGATGCAGTGAACTATTTGCTCTTGTGATCTTCTAGAAGATTTCTCTTGATACTAAAATCCACATGACTCCTCAGGAACCACAGTAATGAGTGCCTCATCCCCACCTAGGACAGTAGAAGGATTTGCGGTGCTCTTTCATGCAGTATCATTCAGCACACATGCGACTCCATCAAGCCTTGCTCATTTGAAGTTGTTTCTGTGATCTAAGGTAGTCACCAACAGTTTAAGTGGAGACGTTTTAGTCCCATTTTTATTGCTTTGAGAGAAAGAAGAATCCCTGATCTGATATCTAAGATATCAACTGCCCTAATCACTTTTTGCGGTATCCATGCATATAATTAACAAACTGATTATATTTTGTTTCAAGATGATCAAGATAAAACAGAATGCTAATAATCACATACTGTAAATCACATACTGTAAATCACATACTGTAAATCACATACTGTAACACATGTTTATGATCCCACACTCTGCTTGAGTGCTCGTGAAAGTTCAATGTCAGCCTGGCCTACAGAATGAATTCCAGGCCACCCAGGGCCCCAGGGTCACATTCTTGTCAACACACACACACACACACACATGCACACACGCATGCACACACACACTCATACACACACTCATACACACACACACTCATACACACACACATGCACACACATGCATGCATACACACACACACACTCATATACATACTCATACACACATACACACACACATACACACACAAACACACACTCATACCTACACACACTCATACACACACATACACACATACACACATTCATACACACACACACACACACACACACACACACACACACACACACACAGCAGCAGCAGTAGCAGCACCACTACCACCACTACCAAATAATAAAACACTGGAGAGGTGGACTCTGCATCAATTTTTTTTTAGCCTGTATCTTTGTTTATTTGTTTGTTTGTTTGTTTGTTTTTATACGAGTACACTGTAGCTGTCTTCAGACACATCAGAAGAGGGCATCAGATCCCATTACAGATGTTTTGAGCCATCATGTGGTTGCAGGGAACTGAACTCAGGACCTCTGGAAGAGCAGTCAGTATCTTTGACTCCTGAGCTATCTCTCCAGCCCTCTGTCTTTGTTTTTAAAGACACAATTCCTTTAACTGCTCCCCACCTAAAGATTACATGCATGGCTGTTTTATTTGCCTCTTGTGTGGTTCTCAGAATCTACGTGGCGATATTGTTCATTAATTTACTTATTCATGTTACATGCCCAAAATGAGGCACTACCAATAAAAACTTAGCACGTAGCCATTAACTTCAAAGGTCTTGTGCTTCTGTCTCTCCCGTCCTACCCCTTTGAGCAAGTGGCTTGGGCAGTCTTTGGTCTCCTGGCACGTTGTTTTCCCTGATACTGCTGAACCCAGGGTCAGATTTACTAATGTCACCTGGAGCAGGCAGGGAAGGGTACAAGGCATCAATTGGTCACCTTAAGCAGGTAAGTGTTTGTGGAGGAGATAGAATTTTAGGAGGTTTGTTTGTTTGTTTCTTTATTTTAATTTTAAAAATCTTGATTGAATTCAGTCAGATTTGATATAAGACAGAAACATCTTAACACTCAGAGCAAATTATTAACTTGTCCTGAACCACATAGTAGATGTGAAATTTTTTATTTGCTCTTGCGTGGAGACTTACGTGCTATTCAACACAATGTTTTTTTAAAAAAAACTTCAAGTTCATTAAAATTTTCACTTGCAGTTTTATTTTGATATTCTGTGTGAGTGAATAGAGCTAGCCTAAATAAACTTCTGGAAATAGTGCCTCAAGCCCCGAAGAACTAATGTTTTCAGATTTTATTGTGCAGCTAACTTTTTTCTTCAGAGCAGTGACTTTTAACTGCCTGGTTGTGCTCCATTAAGCAGTAATAAATCTATAGGGACACAAAATTGGAGTTTTCCTAGAAGTGACCAGAATGTAGCATGTTTTCCCCTAAAACTAACTTGTTAAAGCACTTCTCTCTATTATTTTTTCATGACTAACATGTGCTTCATTTTTCTATTCAGTTATTCCCTTTAGCCAACATTGGGTCGTTACGCTGGGAGCGCCCACGCCACGTTGCTGCAGGCGCCTATATTCTTCCTTTTAACATACCTTCCCTTACTCCACAGTGACTCTTCTTACTGGCTGGAAAAGAGAAGGAAAAGAAAAAGAATTTCAACTCTCCCTCCCTAGTTCTGCTATTTTCCTTTTCGGGTGCTCTGTTCTTGACTGAAATGAAGGTGGCTTCAGTGACTGGGTAGTTTTCTTAGGTTTCCTTAGGAGCAGCAAATTATTGAAAGTTCATTAAGAGGAAGGCATCAGAAGTGATGTAGAAAAAGCAGAGATGCTGTCTGTGCCTGCACAGATAGCTGCTGCATGTCCATGGTACTATGTATGTCAGCCACAGACTTGGTTCTGTGTCCTTTGAGAATGTGTACCTTTCTAATTACATCCCCTCCCTCTCTCGTGAAGCAGGAAAGAGGAATGGAAAGAAGAAGTAGATCCAGGAGGAGTGTTGAAAACACAGATTAAAAATGAAGCCTGAATACTGTCTCAGTTCATATTCTGTTGCTATAACACAATACCCGTGACTACATAGTTATATATATATATATATATATATATATATATATATATATATATATGTATAAAAGTTTATTTGGCTTAAAGTTCTGAAATTCTGAGGAAATAAAGGGCATGACATTTGACATTTCCTTGGCTTCTGGTCTGGTAAAGATTTTCTTGCTGAGAGTATCACAGGTCAAAATAAGCCAGAATGTGACAACCTGGGTTTTTATTTATTTTTATGTATGCATTGTATGTGTGTAAGTTGTGTGTGTATGTTTGCATGTGTGTTCTTCTGTATGTATGTGGTGGTGGAGATCAGAAGTCAGTGTTGGGTCAATGTTGGGCATCCCCCTCAACTTTTCGAGACAGGTCTGCAATTGAGCTTGAAGTTTATTAATTGATCTAGGTCGGCTGGCTAACATCCCCAGTGCTATGCACAGCTTCTTACAAAGATGCTGGAAATCTGAGCTCAGCTCCTCATATTTGTGCACAAGCATATCGCTAACTTAGCCATCTACCCAGCCACTCTCTTCTTCTAGTCACTAATGCCACCAGAAGGGCACCACCTCAGGAACTTATCTAATTTACGTAACTCCCAAATACCCGGTGTCCAAATTCTATCTCCTTAGGAGCTTGGAGATTAACTTAATGGATCTGAGATTTCAGCACCACATTAAACTACAGATGATGCATTTTCTGATTAGTGGGAGTCTGTGTAGAAACTTAAATGAGATTTGAACACAAAGTCATGGGACTACATTAGTGATTTTGGTCAGTAGATAGTAGTATATTTTGTCACTTGCCATAATTAAGGCAGAGTCAGAACTACTATGCTCTCCCCACATTATGAGAAAGAAGGTTCTGAGGCAGCAGCTTTGAACTGGAAGCTTTTACTCTAAGGTCATGGGAGAAGCAGAGGAGAGGACGATTACAGTCAGTGTATCCATACATCGTTTGGTAAAGTTAGGCCTTTACTTTGCTTTTAAGCACAAGATGAACTTTGGTGATAACCATTGCCTTCCTGGTGACCTTTTAAAGAAGTCCTTCCATATGCTTCTTGTCAGTGTGTGATATGAGTTATTCAAAATAATAGTGTAAAATTCTTGTTTATGACCAACTCTTGTAGAGTGATTTACCAACCATTACCTGATAACAGATACCCAATTTGTACTTAACTTTTTCCTGTGCTTTTTAAGAAGATTTTATTTTTAAGTGTCTCTGTGTGTGTAAACACATTAGTACAGTGTTCTTGGAGGCCAGAAGAGGGCACCACATGCACTGGAGCTGGAGGCTGTGAGCACCCCAAATGTCAGTGCTGAGAAATCAACTCAGGTCTTCTGTAAGAGCAGTGTCTTAGGGTTTTACTGCTGTGAAGAGACACCATGACCACGGCAGCTCTTACAAAGAAAAACATTTAATTTGGGCCTAGATTAGAGTTTCAGAGATTTAGTCATTCAGAGATTATCATCATGGCAGGAAACATGGCAGAATGCAGGCTGTCGTGGTGCTGGAGAAGAAGCAGAGTTCTACATCTTGATCTGGAGGCAGCAGAAGGAGTCTGTGAGCCACACTGGGCATAGCTTCAGCATAGGAGACCTCAACACCCACCTCCACAGTGACACATTTCTTCCAACAAGGCCACACCTCCTAATAGTGCCACTCCCTATGGCCAAGTATTCAAACACATGAATCTGTGGAGGCCATTCTTATTCAGACACACACCACAAGTGGTACACACTCTTGACTGCTGAGCCGCTTCTCCAACCCCTGTATATTTTGACCCTACTTAATTTGGTTTTAAATTTGGCCCTTGAGGGCTCCATTGTTGACTGAGAAGAAACAATTATTTTGTTTTCGTTGAAAAGGAATATGGTATACTTGTCTACGACAGACAATCTTTTTTACCTCCGTTGTCAAGAATGACTTCTTTTGAGAATGGGTTAAAAGTATGCCTTCGATAACGCATTTACATCCTCTTTTGCAAGTAATTTCAGGGGGATAGAATTTTCTGGAACCAAGATTAGCAGTATCCTTATGGGAGGAGGTGTGGTTAGCGTGAGAATAAATGCTCTACAAAGGGCTAGATATGGAGTTGGACAGCCACAGACAGGTATTCCTAACATCTCTGCACAGAACGTTGCTTGAAGGTGCGGGGTTGCTGGTAAGAACAACTGGCCACCACTGGGGCTGGGAACCCAATAGCAACGTCTGTATTGCACCAGAGAAGGAAAACTTACAGGCACAGCTGTTTCCAATGGAGACTCTGAATTTGTAGCCCTACAGTCAAGAGTTTCATCTTTTCCATTCCGTTTACACTCACTGTAGCATCTTTAATGTTCAAAATAAACTGAGAGCTTCCCGGGAATTGTTAAAAATATCACCAAGGGCATTCAAGCTTGGTACAAAACATTGGGAAAGTGGCTAATTCCAAACAACTCACCACATGCTAGTTGTGAGTCACTGGGGGGGGGGGGGGAATGAGCACCAGGACTCATGACTTGATTGCCTTAATGGCTAGAACCACAGTGTCCCAGGGCAGCTGGAGAAAGCAGGATCGAAGAATGCAATACCCGATGTGGAGCCTAGGTTGCGCTGGTGAGTACAGAACGGTAGCTGCAAGGCAGGTCACAAAGAACCCTTGTGTGGACCAGAATACAAGGTTTCTAGTTTTGTTCCCCATATCTGGCAGATCTGTCCTTCTGCCACTGACCTTCCTTTCCTTAGCTTTAAAATGGGGATTGATGCGTGACAGAGGTGAGAGTACGGACGGAAGTGTTTCGAAGTCTGTAGATCATTGAGTACAAGAAAGGTGATGTAATTCTCCACTTTTCCTTAATTGGGAAGTGACAGGCAGAGCAGCAAAGCCGCTTCTTGCCTTTCCCAATAACCTTTGAAATCCTCTAAAGTAACGACGTTAAAGAGGCAAAACAGAGGCGGTTATACATCTGTACTTACTCCTGTCAAGGAAAAGAAAATCAAATAGTGTACAAATAGTGTAAGAGTCGTCGATTATTTTTTTAACGTCTCAAAATGGATCTGAGATCGCTTTAGTTTATAGCTCTGGTTATAAAGAAAGAAGTAAGTAATTTATCTGAGAGGGCAGAGGAGAAACACTTGGATATCCACTATGCACCAAGAATTTTCCAGAACATACATTTCATTTCACATCCCTAAAAGAAGGAGGAAAAACGTTCTTATCTTATAGATGGTGAAGCCACAGTTTGGGAAAGTTAAGTTTGCTCCCAACACACAGCCAGGTATCAAAGACAGAATTTAAATTCAAGTCTGTATGGCTGAGAAGCATACACTCTTTCTCTAAAACCTTTCCCATTCACGCCTTAGCATTTTATTGAGAAAAGATTCTAAAATGATTAAAATGGTAAATGGGTACATTTATTTTCCCATTTAATAAGCCTTAAGTACGTAAGTACATATCCTATAAAGAACACAGTGCTAAGTTAGCACTGGAAAAACCAAGGTGAAATAAGACAGTACTCATTCTCAGGGGCTCCCAACCAAAGCTATTTTATCTATGCCTACCCATCGAGAGAGAGAGAGAGAGAGAGAGAGAGAGAGAGAGAGAGAGAGAGAGAGAGAGAGAGAGAGAGAGAATAGGATGCCAGGAGCAACCCCCATACATGATTCGTCTTTTTAATTAAAAGGACCGTTGATTCATGAAGCCCCTCGACATCAAACAAAGTATCATCTGTTTTAGGTTTTATAAAACAATTATCCTGAGATATTCATGTCCCTAAATCTCACGCTCCCGCGGAGTGCAGTCACTCTGTCTACCCCGTGGTGAGGGAGGGAAAGAGAATAACGTTATTGCCCGATGAGGACTGATTGCATTTCAGAACTGTCTCGTTTGCAGGAAGATGAAAGCCCCGGATAATTAAATTCATGTTTAACCAGGTGCTCTTCCGATATACTGTATTTTGAACTGTTACGCTGAGAGACAATGCTTCCCCTCATTTCAGTGGAGTTATATCTTTAAAAGTATTTATTTTGGTGGTAACTGTTAGACATTTATTACCATCGCCTATACATTTTGCATTTTATTTCCTAAGGGCCCCAAATATTACTGATGAGAAGCAACCTCTAATCTCTTCAGGTCAAGGTGGATCCCCAAAGACTGAGAAGTGAGGTACCAGCAGCCATACAAATGTGTACTTCAGAGAACGACCAGCAGAGGGCAGTATTAGTTTTCGAACGTTACTTGTGTCGCTACTTTTCTTAAAGCACCAATTCTGCAGAACCTGTTCGGTAGAAATCTTAGGCTCGGAAACGCTTTTTGTTGCAGTCATATAGCAGCAATAACACGAGAAAAGTAAATTAAGGGGAGGTGAGGATTACTAAAATTCCAACATCTCTGATAAAAATCAAGCAGATTTTATTTAGTTTGTATGTCGTATATGTTCATGTGGGTGTATACACATGGGTGCAAGTCAGAAGTCAAAGCTGAGTATCTTTTTCAACCACTCTTCATCCGGAGCTCACTGATTCAACCACACTCACTGACCAATGAGCTCCAGCGGTCTGTTTCTTCCTTCCCAGTGTTGGGATTATAGACACATGCCCTTCTGTACTTGGCTTTTATGTAGGTACTAGGGATCTGAACTAGGGTTCCTGTGCTTGCACAGTAGGTGTGTTACTGACTTAGCCATCACTCAAGCGAAGCTTATTGTTTCATTGCCATGGAGACATAGGGCATCAGTTGACTCTAATATAACAGGGAAACCTCAACACTGAATGGCTTCTGACTAAACAAGTGTTTATTGAATGTGTAGAGCTAGGGACAGGCCAAGAGAAGGGTGAAGACTTGTCACTTGTTCCGTAGTTCACAGGGATCGCACAGCAGATAGCCTGCATTTCAGATATTTACATTACAATTCATAATAGTAGCATAATTACAGCTATGAAATAGCAACGGAAATAATTTTATGGTTGGGGACACCACAGCATAGGGAACTATACTAAAGGGTTACAGCGTTAGGAAGGTTGAGAACCACTATCTAGTCTCGCTTAGAAGGCGCTTGAATCTGCACATGGTTTTACAGAATAATTTCAACAGGATCCGTGAGAGTGTTTTCTGGTCTTTTCACTGCTTCAGGGCAGCTTTAGATCAGTGAGTTAGTCTCCATGGTTTTGCCTACATCACGATGAATGCCATTGGCTGACTTTCTACTGCACAAACCAAGGCTTCCTATGCATTGACAAATATGTTTGGCTAGACTAGATTTTTGTAAAGACATGAAAATAGTATTAATCAACTGTTGCTTTAATTAGATAAGACACTTGATAGAGGCAAAGTCATTTTTAAAAACTGAATTAGGGGAGATGTAATGCAAACTGATAGTAGCTATTTGGGTGTGTGTGCAGGCACGCAGGCACGTGTGTGCATGTGTGTATAGAGGCCATAGGCCAGCCTCAGGTGTAATTCTTCAGGCATTAGCCATCTTTGTTTATCTGTTTTGTGAGACTGGTCTTCCTCTGGCCTAGAACTTGCTAAGTTGGCCATGCTAACTGCCTGGTGATTTGTAGTGAGCCATATACCTGTCATTGTTTCCCCAGTGCTGAGTATACCAGTATGTATCACCAAGCTTACCCCCCAACCCCCCAAGATTTGGGTATCAAACTCATTTCCTCATGCTTGAAAGGTAAGTACTGACTGAGCCATTTCCAAGCCCAAATTTTTAATGGAGTCTTATTTTTGTTGATTTTTAGTTTGTAATTATATCATTGTTTTGTTGTTACTTTGTTACATAGGTTGACAGAGGCAACATTGGAAGCTTACATTACTTGGCATGGTGCCCATTTCATTTCAACATCTGTTAAATATGTTTCTAATTTTATACTCACAGTTTCAGGGTAGAGCTAAATATTTGGCATTCAGGAATGCTGGTCGGGGATGACTGAATGAATTTTAATGCCTGTACCAGTTCACCGTGCATTTGTTATGAGAAAGTCAACTTTAAGATATTAAGTACAGGACAAGAAGGAAGAAACCTTGCCTAATACAGTTTTTGAAGTTTCCTGGTTACGTCCACCACACATCAGCTTATATTTCTCCACTAAAAAAATGAATGGAGATACTTGAACTGTATGTCATATCTCCAAGTGGGCTAGACTTCAGTGGGAATGGAAGGCTTTGGCTGGAATTAGCTCATCAAATAATACTGAGGTTTTCTGACAAGGGCTATTCCTGGTAGAGCTTGTTCTGCTTCTGCTTGGGTTCTACACCTGGGGTCTTGCAGGTCAAAGTCAGCAGGAAAACAACACCCTCACATGCAGCCATAAGCTGTTTTGCTTATGCAGTTTCTCTAGGAAGGGTTGGGTTCATGCTGCTCTGGGAATACTCCTGTCTTGCACTAACAGTTGCAAGGCAAGAGGCACACACTGAACTGGAATTTACCAGAAATATAATTGAAGTAACTGATCTAGAGGCTACTGACTTTAGTCCCATTAGCAAAACAGTTGTAACATATATATGTATATGTATATGTATATGTATATGTATATGTATATGTATATGTATATGTATATGTATATGTGTATATGTATATATGTATATATGTATATGTATACACACACACACATTTAACACTTTGCATTACCTAAGGGTATATTTTCTCAGCCTTCTTTTCATAGCAATGAATTGCCAGGTAGCAATGAGTAACAGTAGTGTTACTGTTTTAGGAAGTAGCTCTTCTGGTCCCAGGTGCTGCAGGAGCCACGGGCTACCGTCCAGACATGGCCAACTCCAAGAACCACACCACACACAACCAGTCCCACAAATGACACAGAAATGGCATCAAGAAACCCTGGTTACAAAGATACAAATCTCCTAAGGGGGTTGACTCCAAGTTCCTGAGGAACATGTGCTTTGCCAAGAAGCACAGTAAGAAAGGCCTGAAGAAGACGCAGGCCAACAATGCAAAGGCAGTGAGTGCACTCGAAGAGGCCATCAAGGCCCTTGTGAAGCCTCAGGCCATCAAGCCCAAGATGCCAAAGGGCCCCAGCCGCAAACTCAGCCGCCTGGATTTCATCACTCACCCCAAGCTTGGGAAGCAGATTCAAAGCTACATGGCCAAGGGTCGTAGTCTCTGCCAACCAAAGCCCAAGGTTCAAACCAAGGTAGAGGCCACAGCTCCAGCTAAGGCTCCCGAAGGTGCCCAGGCTCCTGTGAAGGCCCCATAGAAAAGGCTCCAGACAATGTGAAGACAGACTGCTGGGACACACCTACCCACACACTATTTGCAGATGACCAGTGTCCTACGCTGTTTTTACGAATAAACTCGAGGGAAGAAAAAAAATAAAAAGGAAGCATTTGCAATGTGTATGTGACATAGTGTCTTCAGTTTGATTTCTGGTAGGTCCAACCAAATTTCTTTCAAAAGTTTTGTCTTCAAAGTGTAAGACTTCTTCCTATCTGATAAGCACGTTCATGATCTGAATTCACTTTATTGTGTGGATGACACTGAGAAAGAAAAGCTTGTTTTTGATGTCCTGGTATTTATGTCTCACTTTAGGGTTACTTTTTTGCAGTTTAATTTTATGCATAAGCTTTCCATTTTATAACTGTTTTAGGTTTAGAGAGAAATATAGACAAGAAGAACTTCACAGAGACCCTAAGCCCTGTTCCCATACTGCTGACATCTTACACTGGTAAGATAAATTTTTTATAAGTAGAAATTTTATGACTAGGAATTGTCTTAGTTGGAATTTCTATTGTTGTGGGAACACATCTTGACCAAAAGTAACCTGGGAGGAAAGAGGGTTTATTTTATCCTATAATTTCATGTAACAGTGGGGGAAGGCAGTGCAAGAATCTGGAGGCAAAACACCCAAAGCCTAGGCTGTAGAGGAGTGCTGCTTATTGGCTTGCTCCTCTTGGCTTGCTTAGTCTGCTTTCTAATAGACCCCAGAACCACCTGCCCTGGGGTGGCAGTGCCCACTGTGAGCTGGGCCCTCCCCCTGGCAATCATCAAATTAAGGAAACTCAGCACAGTGTGCCCATAGGCCAATCTGGGTGAAGGCACTTTCTCAATTGAAGTTCCCTGTTCACACATGAAGCTTGTGTCCAGTCGATGTCCGAATGAGTAAGCACAGGAAACAATACTGCTCCGTCCATGGCCAAGCTTCACATTTTATTCATATTTTCGGTCTTTGTCGCTTCTGTACTGTATTCCACTCAGAACACTAAATTACACCCGAGACTTCTCACACAATGCCAAGAAACCTCAGGAACATTCTCCAAACGAAGACCAGAGAGTCTTTTCTTCTATGGTATAGAAAGTCTATGTTATCAGCATGAACATTCGCTGCTGATTTCATTCCCAACCAGCTGTTGAAGGTAGCATTTGCTGGATTTCTCCCCTGAAGTGTTCCTTTTTCTTGTTCTTTACCACATTTTTTGGGAACAAAGCCATCTGTCGTCAATAGTGATGGGGCGGGTATTTGTGTCCTTGAGCAGGGAAAAATCTAGTTACAATATTTGTAATTCTTCCATATGGGGGATTTGCAAATTATTTCAGTAAATTAGCTAGCTATTTGAGAAAGGTATATGGTTGAGGATGATCCCCAAATTGGTCTTGAACTCCTGACCCACTGGAGCATACCTCCTAATGTACATTGTTCAAGGTTTTTTTTTCTAGGTTTTTTTTTTTTTTTTTGAGACAGGGTTTCTCTGTGTAGCCTTGGCTGTCCTGGCACTAACTCTGTAGACCAGGCTGGCATCGAACTCAGAAATCCACCTGCCTCTACCTCCCAAGGGCTGGGATTAAAGGCGTGTGCCATCACTGTCTGGCTTTTTTTCTAGTTTTGATGACTGAAAATTCTTAAAATTTTTGACCCTCGTAATAAACCCTCCCATATATAGCCTTTTAAAAAGTTTCTTCTATTTTCTTCATTTATGAATCTATAAGATATACCAGGTTCATGTTGTATATTCCCTGTTCCCAACCTTAGAATAATAATTTCTCCAAAGGTACTGGTTTCTTTTTTATTGTCATTAAAATCTTGTCATTAGAAACCAAGATTTGGGCTCTTGGTGCACTCATTCATGCTGGGAAGCCATTGTTTCTAGAGTTTTTCAGCTGACAGAAAAAGAAAAAACTCTGAGCACACTAATGCGCACATGTCCATAGCTTTCTGTTCTTCTGCATGAGCTCACACTTGTCGAAACACGGTCCAAGAGTGGAACCTGGTGAAGACAATTTTGAGTGCTTGTGAGACAGGAGTCTTGTGACCTCAGTTTCTTCAAAACACAGAAGTGTTCTTTTTTTTTAATTGGATATTTTATTTATTTACATTCCAGATGTCATCCCCTTTCCCCATTTCCCCTCCCTAGAACCCCCCATTCCATCCCCCTCCTCCTTTTTGCTTTTATACCATTTTAATTCCATGCAAGTATTAAGGTCAGTTCTAGGTTGAGGGACTAGCAATACAATAGGTGCAAATAGTCAAGGAATAAGCAAGACAATAAACACAAATAGTCAAGGAACTAGCAAGGCAATAAACAAGATCCAGTGAACAGTCCCTAAGGGGTTATCAGAGTGACCAAAATAAAAACTTTTTTTTCCCCCTTGGGTTTTTCAAGACTGGGTTTTTCTGTATAGCCCTCTGTCCTGGAACTTGCTGTAGACCAGGCTGGCCTTGAACTCAGATAATCCACCTGCCTCTGCCTCCCAAGTGCTGGGATTAAAGGCGTGCACCACCACTGCCCAGCCACAGAAGTGTTCTGGGGGGCATGCTTTCGTGCCCATTATATTGTTTTTGGTTTATAAGCCTCCATGGAAAGACATGTTTTTGCCACCTGTGGCTTGTCCTTGTGATTGGACACTTTGTTCATGTGACTCTTAAGCCCCAGAGTATAAATTTTCTGATGCTCTGAATAAAGTTGGCTATTGCCCTGGACTTTAGTGTGTCTCATTTTTAGGCTCTACTCTCCCAGGATCAAACTGCTGGTGAGAGCCATAAACAATACTTACAACTGAAACTCCATCACCACAGGATCACCAACTTTCTGGAGATGGGTTTTTAGTTTAATTTAAAAAAAAACTGATGTAGATTGAAAAGAAAAGGGGGAGAGAGTGGGTGGTTTCATGGTGTAGTTTCTTATTTCTTCAGAGATTCTTGGAGTTATTCACTGTCTTCATTAATGTGATTTAAACAGGACTGAGTTCTTTACAAAAAAAGTAAAGACAGTTGGAATGGGTCCAGTTCATTCCTCCGCTCATTAATTAGTACTGGGGAAGAGCAGAAGGCTGTGAGCAGCTGTAGTTTTTCTGAAAACAGAGCAAGGGGGAAGTCTCAAGCTGCATGAAAAGAAACACAAGCTCTCTGACAAAGAGTCACCAAGTGTTGGGATGTAGGGTACCAAGGTAGTGTTTCTTTTGTTCTTTTACGTTAGGCAAGGTTCCCAGATGTGTAGAATAGCAGGTGTTCTTGTTTTCAAAGCCCCTCTCTGACCTCATGAGACGAGATTTTAGAGAACACGAATAAATCCTGAGCCCAGCAAGAACATCTTTGTGAAGTCACAGAGGGATGAAAGTTTTACTTTTCTAAAAACGTATTTGAATGAAGGCGTCAGTGGGAAGTGGAGTGTGTCTATCACCTGAATCCTAATACCTTTCCATATTGTTCAAGGGACATCAAGAAACACTCTTCTACCCTTAAAAAAAAAATAGCCCATGTGGTCAGCAGGAGGCAGTCAAAGGTCATAAGGGTTTCACCCAACAGATAGGCGATGGGTTCATACCATTCTTTTACTTTTCTCTAAAACCTTTTGCTTCAATTTTAACCTATTCTGCTAAATTATCTTCACCTTCTACAGCACATCGATTACCTACTTGGGGTCAGTAATGAAGTTTCACCTAAGCATGATGATTTAAGCAATTTCTCTGTCCTGAAAATGATCGACTTGCTCTTCAGAATGTTCAGTTTTCCAGGAACTCCATGGGCAGCCTAATTATAAAGTCATTGTATGACAATACATTGCGCTGGCAACCATACTGAAGGGCCTGGGTTTCCCTCCTGGCTGTCCACACAGCACTGATGCAGCCTTGCCATTCTGAATATTGTCTGTTCATCTTTGAAATGGTCATAGAGATGCTTATCTTACAAGGTTGTTGGAAGTTTTAAATGTATTCATGTGCATGGCTACACTTATGTCTAAGAATATGTCTGAAGTCCTCACAGGAAGACATTGTCATTGTTATGAATCATGGTGAATTCAGTAGTTCTTTAAAGGGCCGCTATTGAATTCCTACCACACAAGAATGGATGAAATGCAGTTCTTTTTAACAAATATAATTTATTTATCTATCTTTATGTGCATTTGGTGTTTGACTTACATGTATGTCTGTGTGAGGGAGTTGGATTCACTGCAACTTCAGTTACAGAGAGTTGTGAGCTGCCATGTGGGTGGTAGGATTTGAACCCGGGTCTTCTGGAAGAGCAGCCAGTGCTTTAAAATCACTGAGCCATCTCTCCAGCCATGAAGTGAGCTTCATATTCCAGACGAATTCGTGGCATTGTGGCAGAAAAATAGGATTAGCTTCAGTTTATAACTAATAAGAAAGAAAACTCTGAGCAAAACAGAACAACAATAAAAACCAAAAAACCAAAACTCTGAAAATTTCTGAGCAGGAAGAAAGGCCCAGAATCAAAAATTACTTCATGAATAATCCACTCATCAAAAGATATTAAAATGGAGTATCGTTTTCTAAATAGACCACAATAGTGCACGAGACCCTATAATATCATGTAAGGTAATTGTATGTTCTATGTGTCACCACCAACACTTTCAATTTGACAACAAAATGACAGGGACAATCCAGACTAGAGGTGGGAGATGGAAACTGACAAAAAAGGCAAGCTGTGCTAAGTTGTTCAACTAGCTCTGTGCTCGTGTACTGTCTCTTATGCTGATTATTCTGTTGATTGCCTACGTGGTTTTGGAATGATGAGTAAACGTAGTCAAGTCTGTCAATATGTATCAAGTTCTAATATAGTGCCTGGGAAGTAGTTAGAGTGTTAGGTAGTGCAACAGGTGAGGTGGAGAATGACAATCATGAAATTAAAACCAAAATCAAAACCAAAACCAAAACCAAAGCTTGCAGCATTGTTTTCAAGTATTTCTCTTTTGATTTTAGAGTAAGCACTCTCTCAGCCTCAGTCTGCTCTGGGTTCAGTGACGGGCCTTTGTCAGCTCTCTATTGCTATGGCAAACATCAGTGATAACCAACGTTCAAGAGGGAAGATGGATTGATTTTAGCTGCTGGGCTCATGGATTTCAGTCACTGTCTCTTGGTTCTGCTGCTTTGGGCCTGCTGTGGTGCAGGGGCTCACATGAGAGCACACAGAGTTTGATCATTGCAGTGCTGCCAGAAGGGCATCCCTCAATGCCCCAACGTCTTCCCACAATGCACTACCTCCCCGGGAAAGTTATACCTACTCTAGGTAGATGACCAAGCTTTTTAACACAGGGACCTCTTTTCCTCATAAAACATTGAACCAGGCTTTACAGGATTCCTCCTGAATGAGAACAACATGTAGACCTCTTGGTCTTCATTTCAGGGTGAAGAGATGTAGAGAGCTGAGTCTTTACAGAGCAGACCACAGCTGAGCCATGAACCAGAGTCACAAGACTTAGAGCCAGAGTCTCAGCCCAGCCACATAGGACAAGCTTCTAGATATTTGCTTCCTCCTACCCTGATCCGTTCCCTCTTCCTGAGGCAGCGTATTTCCTGTTCCATCACCGAGAAAAGAATATTGTCTATATAAGGACTGGAAGATTAGACCCCCTAGTGTTTTCCCCTTTAGCCTGTTCTCCTCTCTGACCACAGACTTTGTGGCTTCATTAAAGAAAGTAAAAGCAAAGTGTTACATTCCCCAAAGCACGCCATGACATAGCTGTTCTGTGCTTTCTTCTCTTGACATTCGTACCCAAGGAGAGCAAGAATGTAAACATCTGTTTTATATAAGCCCATTCCAGACTTATAACTTGATTAGTATAGAGAATATTTGATGTGATTAATTTTCCAGTTACAACACACATGATGGCTTTCTATCCTTTTATTGCTTTCTTAAAGGAGACAAGAGAAGGACAAACTTAACTTTAATTTGTTTGTTTGTGTGTGTGTGTGTATAACTACAATGCCAATTATCACTACAGCCCATACAAAAGTATTCTACACTCAACTGGATGATAATTGCAGTTACTTACTCAGTAGAAGTGTGCTAAAGTAAACATCAACTAATACCGAGCCTCCTTCCATAGACAAGCAGACATTTTGGGAAAGCTGATTGAGGATGAAGCTGTTTAGAGACTCGCAAACTGCTGTAGAATCATTCATGGCTCTAATTAAGTCAGCGAATGCCTGAGCTAGGCCTTATCAAACCCAGTGTGACCGATGGTCCCAATTAGACGGGCGTGTAAAGTACCTAACCAACACTCTTGTCTGCTTCAGGGCACACAGAACAAGTTCAAGGGTAAACAGAGAATTGGAGTGACATTTCTAGTAAGTGCTGGAAATGCGCTAGACTCATTAAGGAGAATGAGTCCTTTCTACGTCATTTCCTTTCTACGTCATTTCCCTGTCCCTCACGTAGAAAGCATAACTAATGAGAACATAGGTAAAGACTTGTGAGACTAATTGGTGATTGTGAGCAAGAAACTGGCAGTATCCAGTCATCTGCTACACATTCTGGCAAAATCTGCTATGGTGTTTGTAGCCTATCTCCATTCCCACCCCTGCCTCTGGGAAATCTCAGGGGCTCTGAATGACTGAGCACAGATCAACTGTGACGTTTTGCTTTTTCCATGTCTTTGTCTTGGCCCTTAGAGTGTTCAAGGTTGTCTGTGGATTCTTTATTTTAAAGTTCCATTTGAAGCTATTTTCATTAAAAGCAACTAAAAGCTCCAAATAATTTGGATGTTGTCCTAGCCTCTCCTTGTACTGTACGTGACTTACTAGCTCATGCCCTCCTAAGATAACAGCCATAGCATTAAGGAGATGAGAAGAATACAGGCTTGGAATGGGAGACTCTTCTTTTCTATGCCCTTGACTTGGGCTACATAGTAAATTCAAGGTCATCCTGGTCTACCTAGTGGAGACCCTGTCTAACAAAAAGAAAAAAGAAAGGATAATGAGAAAAGATTAAAACAGAAAGGCAAAAATAAATTTATCAGCATTTGTTACTTATGCACCACTCATGTCAGGGTTCTACGTAGAGTCTGACCAGATTCACATAGTTATTCTCTGACAGGTTCTTGCCTCAGCCTTTATTATAGGCTGGTTGTACTATCCTAGGCTTGTCTGTTGATGTCTTGGTGCAGGACATCATACAAACCAAATCAGCAACTTTATATGTAAGAGCCCAAAATGTGCATGGATTTTGACCATTGATAATGGGTCCCAGGGGACAGATAGTTTTTTTACCTTACTTATTCTTTTTCTTTAAAGAACAGGCTTTAGCTCCTTGATAGTTTTATAAGGTAGAATAATTAGTTATCCATTAGAACATGGGCTTCATAAAGCTGTCATACGGTCTATTCCTTCCTCGTGGCTCTGGCTCTCCATTCCCTTTGCCTGTCTAATCTGTTCTTTTACATTCTAGAGATCTTTGGGTAAGATTCTACGAAAGTTATAGCTAGAATAGTTTTAGAAATTACTTGTGTGTCTGGGATGCGTTGACAAAACTGAAGCAAAGACTAAAGTATGATTACATCCACAGACCTGCTCTTTCTATGTGTATATACTTCTTAACAACAAAGGTAGAGAACAGGCTAGAATGTATTTTTTTTTTTTCTGAAGAAACACTATGATCTGAGTGCCACTGTTTTGCAATTTTTTGGGAGGTCTACTCCTTCCTACCTTCAATCTGGGATGTGTGCTTTTTCTAACTCACTTTTTTTTTTCCAACTTCCAGTCTTGGTTTTCTTAAGTGACTGTGGCCAAAATATTCACTTTAAAGAATAAATAAAAATTCCCTACTAGTGGGCTGGCTTGTTTGTGAACACTTGCATTTCAATGGTAATCAGACTTTACTGGAAGGAACAAGAAAGCTCGTAGAGGCCTTTACTCTGTCCAAGGCATGGATCATCAGGTGCAGAAGGGCAAAGCAGACAGACACATCGGAGATTATAGATGGTGCATGTATACGTGTCTCTACAGGAATGCCGATGTAAGGAAAAATGTCTCTTATAACTGTGTATTCTTTTTCACGCTATTCTCTTTTCTAACAATAGTGTCCTACAGACATTCAAAACAGTCTCAAGTGTTACCACCCACTTGTTTCAGGATGGTAGGAAAGCTGTGTGCTAACTAGCTTTCAATCATTCTAACAAAATGCACAGTAGAGTAAACTCCTGAGAAGGAAGGTTTATCTTGGGTCAGTGTTGTAGGTTTCAGCTCATGTTCAAATGGTCTATTGTAGTGGTTCTCAACCTGTAGGTTGAGGTCCCCTTTGGAGGTCAAATGATCCTTTCATAGGGGTTGCCTAAGGCCATCAGAAAATGCAGATATCTATGTTATGATTTATAATTGTAGTAAAATTATAGTTATGAAGTAGCAAGAAAAATAATTTTATGGTTGGGGGTCACTACGACATGAGGAACTGTATTAAAAAGTTGAAGCATTAGGAAGGTTGAGAACTACTGTTTTATTGTGTTTTTCAGGCCGCTGGGGAGGCATAGCATCAGGGTAAAGTACAGGGTAGAGGACACTGCCCACCTTATGAGAGTAGGGGAGTAAAAGAAACAGGAAGGGGCTGAGGTTCCCAGAGCAAGGACAAAGGTTTCTTGACCTAACTTCCTTCCAGTGGCTATCACTTCCTGTTTTCTTCACTTCTCAGTTCTGTCATCTGCAAATGCACTGTGTGCTGAGGACAAAGCCAGTAGGAGGCAGTCAATATCCAATGTACAGCATCTACTATAGACATTTTATAAACAAATAAACAGTCTCTTTAGTTTTCTATCAATTTTTATGCCTGTATTCTTACTGTAAATGCACATAGGTTCAAATATTCAAGTTATTTAAATATAATGTTAATAAAATTAAACTTTGAGTGTAGAGGTAGTCCTAGATACTGGGCTAAATATATTATGATCACTATTTTATTTCATTCTCAGAAAAAATGAAAGCCATCACACAGAATTGAAAACTACCAGTAAGACCTTTAGCTTTCTTAGTTTACTGCTTTGGAAGAATTCCCAGGTCTCTGAAGATTAGTATAGGCAAGACCCTGGTCAGGGCTAGTAGACTGCCTGAACTGAGGAGATGGACCTGAAAATCCAGGAAGCTTTTGCTAGAATGTGTAGGAGACAATACTAAAAGGAGCTATGTAGACAGAGAGCTTCTCAGGTTTGCAGAGAGCTGGTACGTCTATGTCAGGAAAACACTCAGGGCTCAGGAAAGAAGCACTTTCCTGGGAGCACTGGGATTCAGTGTGACAGTACCCAGGGATGGAAATAATACTGTCAGTTCTCACCGTTCTGTCATTCAGCATCAGGTCACATTCAGGCTCTTCCATAACTATTTTAGTTATACTAGTTTCAGAGAATATCACCCAAAGTTCCCCAGAAAGCAAAGATGAAGATGTAAGTTGTGGTAGGTAAAAGAAATGGAGGAAGAAAACAAGGAAGAAGCATAAACAAGTGTTTTATGAAGTTGGCCATTGCTAAAGGCTGCTAGTTAATTCAATCCAATAACACTGTCCAATATCTAAAGGCTGTTCTTTAAGAAGAAAGATAAATGGGCAGAGTAAAAGGGTGATTCTCTCTGGTCATAACTTGCAGAGAATTGGACAAAAGACACAGAGTGATCCTTTCTTAGTCACGGGGAATTATTAGTTCTAGACTGAAACTGTTTTGGTATATCTAAATAGTTAAAAAGAAAATTCTAAGAAAGGTTGAAACCATTTCCAAAATTCTCAACTCTATTCTGGAACAAAGTTGAAGAATATTTACAGTAGTTCTGAGATGTCTAGTATCCCTTAAAGTAAAATTCACAATGTCTGACATGTCAAAATTCTGAATCCTCAGAAAAAGCAACCTGTAAATGTCACTTTTATCTCCTTGGTTGAAGAGATGAGATGAGAGCCATGCTCAAGCTGAGAAACGGACTGCTTGGGCTGAGACCAGAGTGTTTCCTTCTCTATTCTAACTACCCCTAGGTGTAAGATGGAAGCTTCTAGCCTCTGTACAATCTAATCTTCCAAACGGACTGATTAAATCCTGCTTCTCGTGGCTTCTGATTGAATTCCTCTGCTTGGCCTCATACTGACTTTGGCAATATGTTATAGTCTTCTGTCTCCTTCTCATTCTTTGACTTATTCTGTCTTCATCTGTGTCTAGCTTGATCTCTTTGCAACCTGTCTCTGTAAAATTGTCCCTGTAAAGCTTACACACACACACACACACACACACACACACACACACACACACACACTCCACATCAAGCCCCTCTCTCTGCTCTTAAGTAACCGCTCTTTCCTATGCTATTCTCATGTGGGTTGGGTATATCCTATTTTTAGGGATTAAAGATGTATATTAAGGGCATGTCTGTATTCCAGCCAGATCAAACTGTAATCTAGGGCATGTCTGCATTCTGGCCAGATCATATAGATCTAGAAGGTCTTTGGATGTGATCCCCTGACAGAGCAGTCACATTGCTAGATTAAAATTCCTCTGCAGCAACTCATGTAACTGAGAGAGATTACCAAGCAATAAGCAACTACTATACCTGCATGTAGTGTATTCATAGATTCAAAGTGAGACATCAGCGTTTTCAAAAGGATCAAAATTGCACTCCAGGAGATGGATGGAAACTGCAACATTTGTGATGAAATTACATGAGAGGGACCACTGGTGTATTAGACAATAAGGAATAGACTAACCAAACATAAAGAAATAGTATAGAAACTATAAAAATGAAACTAGGGAAGAAAAGGAACAATTAAGGAAAATGAACAAACTGTTAGTTAGCAATGGAACAGCTTCAACTGTCCTCCAGGTTCCCAGAGGAAGGTGAGGTAGGAGACAGAAAGAGTAGCAATGTTCTAAAATATGCAAATTTGATGACAAGAGATGGAAGAAGTTCAAACCCTCCAAGGAACACAAGGGGAACAATATCAAGGCATGCGATCAAACTGAAAACAACAGTGATAATAATAAGACTTTGAAAGTCACCATGAGAACTAGATCTGGCTCATCCAGAGGAGCACATAGAAAGATGGCAGAGATTTCTCACTAGAAACAGAGTGAAAGGAAGCACCAGGAAAAAAAAAACCATACCAGAGTTTTTAATTTCTACCTTTCAATGTTTTAAAAAACAATGGTGAAATAAAGACTTTTCCAAATACACAAAGGTGAGACAATCAATTCCTAGCAGAGCCACACTAGAGAAACTAGTGTGGAGTTTAACATGGATACAATAATATCAATGTAGCTCAGGAGAGGTGAATTGGAAGCCTCTCTCTCTCTCTCTCTCTCTCTCTCTCTCTCTCTCTCTCTCTCTCTCCTTTCTAGTGCTGGAAATCAAAGCCAGAGTCCCCCACATGCTAGGCAAGCACTCTACTTCTGAGCTATTTGCCCAGCCATAGTCCAAGGTTCTTCTATCTGAAGTAATATGTGATATACTTGAAAGGAAGCTGTATTCAATTAAAGATACAGATTAGAAACTCTAAATCAACTCTTAACCAAAAAGTAATAGTTAACAGTCTAGTTTAGCAATGGAGATATAATAATAGCCATCACCCAACCCAAAATAAAATAGACACCTGTTCTAAGTACAACCATGCTCTCCAACACACTGAATGTAAATGGACTAACTATATTCATAAAAAGGCAGAGATTGTTGGGTTGGATTTTAAAAAAGACTCAATTGTATGATGAGTACAAGAAGTATATCTTACATATAATGACACAAATAGTTTAAAAAATGAAAGCAAACACTATGCTAACACTAGTCATAGGAAAGTTAGAATGCTGGTATTAGGCAATGTATATTGGATATTAGACAATGTAGATTTCAGATAAAAAATAATACCATTGAAAATGAAAGTAGTATCATAATATTAAAGATATGTCTATCAGTCAAGAAGACATAATACTAACTGCATTTGGTTACAAACGTTCAAAATACACAAAGCAAAAACTCACAGAACTTCAAGAAGATTGATAGATCCATAGAGTCCTATATTTCAAAATGATTCTCAATAACTGATCACAAGTGGTCAGGAATCAGAAATGATATAGAAAAATCTAACTTAATTAAGATTTAATTTTAATTTAAGATTTGTTTTACACCATTAAACAAACTGGTTTGACATTTGTTGGATAGTCAGTTTACACAACACCCTCTTTTCCCCAAATGCATATGGAACATATATAGATAGTTTAATCTTGATTAGGTAACTGTCATGTTTCCTAGTAAATAAAAGAAGGCATGAAGAAGGTAGGTAGCTTGCTGAAGGTCACAGCTATTAAGCCCCTTGCAGGACTTAGCACCCAGTTGTCTGTCGAATGCAGAACTTTCCCACCTCCCTGAGCACCTGGAATAGCTCAGGTCTCTATGACCTAGAATGAAATCCTTTTTAAATAAACAAAGGAATGGACTACTCAAATAGCATTCAACATTCTCGAAATACTACTTGGAAAGGAAACACGTTCTCTCCCTCTCCTCTCATATTCCCACCCAGCCCAAATGGCCCGTGTGCTTCCTTTAAGTGACATGACTTATAGGTATCATAAAATCAAGTTCCACAGCTGGTGGGTCTGAAAGGAAAGACAGTTGGAGATTATAGAAGGCTGGTGAGAGCTGGCCCTTTCTCAGGCTGCCCGGCTGCTGGAGAGTGGTCTCAAACAGACTCAAGCCCAGTTTAATGCTGCTCAAGTGCTCTACTTTAAATGCTTGCATCCAAATAATAATCCTTTCCAGGAAAAAAGAAAGTGTTTATTAAAGGGGAACAAAGAACGGTTAGGCCATGACTGACTTTCTTTGCTTACCTTTTGAAATTTGTTAATACAGCTATAATGTATATAATGATTACGTCTTGGAAGAACATTGTAATGTTTTCCACTCTAAAGTTTCCTTAAGTTTTGGCAAGAAACTGTCATTGAGGGGAACAGCGTTTCAGTGGATCTTTGCCTGAGACCTGACACATAGTTGTACAAGAGGGTATGTGGAATGGGAATATCATTCCGCATCACCGTGCTTCGCTGAGGATTTAGATTGATCAGCGAAGTGAATCTTGAGAATGAAGTTACAACTCCCCCAGGTTTCTAATATGAATTCAGTATGTCTCATTCATTTTAAAAACACCCTCCGCTGTTTCTATTGATGTCAATTTTTTATTGATACCCAGCTTCCTTCTCTAGTCCCACAGCAAAGCTAGTGACTTCGTGATGTCTCTTATTTTCCTCCTATGTCCTTCCATTCTTCTTTGCCTTTACAGCACCCCGCCTCCCTTCCTCTCAGCTAAACACTCCCCAGGAAGATCAAAGAACCATCCATCCTGTAGCTACAGACCAGAGGAAATAAAGTTCCAGCTCCCCCTTCTGGCTGGGCTGCATGGTGGGTTGAGGGACAGGAAGGTGGGCTGGGGCATCTTAGCTTCTGCACTTGGTGTGGGCTGGAGAGTTACGAAAACAGTGTTGTCTGAAGCAGCGTTGCATACATTATGAAAACCAAAGTGCACCAATTCCCTTTGTGCTAGCTAATGTGATGCCCTTGAATTTGGGAGTGGGCCATACATTCCTGAAAACCATTGTTTACCTTGGACTTTTGGAGATTGGTTATAGCTCTGAAGTGAACACCGGAGCTGATACTGTGAGCGCTTCCCTGGTACTGGAGCGACTTGGAACTCTTGGAGGGGAAAGTCGCCCTCCGGGGTGGGGGGATCCAGCAGAGGAGGGACAGCCGCTGGCCAATCAGAAGGAGAGGTCGCGCCGGGCTTCGCCTCCGAGGGGCTAGCTGTGGAAAGTTGGGAGGCTCAGTCGCTGGCCTGGAGCGCGGCGGCGGAGGCGGCACCGCAGGCTCTCAGCGTCCCCCCGGGGCATGGACCCCGCGCTCAGCCCGCGCTCGGCTACTCGCAGCTCCCTGCACGCGGCCGCCTAGAGCCCACGACCTACCCAGTCGGACAAAAGGCGCCGCATCCCTGCCCAGCCCAGCCTAGCTCCTGGAGGCAGCCGGGCTCTGGGCTGGTCCGCAGCTCATTCTCCGCTGCAAACTTTGAGTTAGTTCAGAGACTGCAAAAGCCTGATGAGGCACCAGAAAGGAAGTCCTCTGCCTGCTGTTGAGGAGTAAGCACAGTGCTTAGGAGCTCAGGGCAAAGAAAAGCAGCGAGCAAAACAAGAAAAAGAAAAAAAAATGATTGCCCAGGAAGTGGTCCACACAGTATTCCTGGTGGCTCTTTTTCATTCTTCCCTAGCTGGAGATGGGACCCCGCAGTCGGAGAGCAAGGCTGAGGAGATTCCGGAGGGGGCGTCCACGTTGGCTTTTGTGTTTGATGTGACTGGCTCCATGTATGATGATTTAGTTCAGGTTATTGAAGGGGCTTCCAAAATTTTGGAGACGTCTTTGAAAAGACCTAAGAGACCTCTTTACAACTTTGCTTTGGTGCCCTTCCATGATCCAGGTAAGGGGAACACTTACTCTCTGTATTTGCTGTGATTCATAATTTCGTATGCTAAGAATTTGTTTTATTGCCAGAAAGTTTCAAGAGCATTTTTTAAAAAAAATATGCAGCGGAATACGGTAGTAACAAAGAATTGCTTACTGGCATCTGGGTTTGCTTTCAAAATTCTCAGCTCAGCTAAGCCTAGGCTTAGCCATGGAGTGAGTAGTTGGCTTGTTTAGGGAGATTAAATAGTGGTGCCCTGACCTGGAAATGTGATCCTCTGAAGATCAGAACGAAGACTTTGTAGCAGCAACAGCAGCAAACTGAGAGTTAACCGGCCTGCATTTTAAAGCTAAAGACTGCTTCAATTACTAAGGCAAGCCACAGGACAGGAATGGGGTTTTCAGCAGCAGGGCACTGAGAGCGAGCACATTCTCAAGATAACCTCACATGGGAGAGAATCAGACCTGCTGCGGGACACATGAGCAAGTCTGTAAATAGCAACTAGGATTGGAACTGGAGGCATGAAAATGAAAGACAGAAGCCATTCATTCCTTAACTGAATCTATTCATCGCGGCACCGGGTCATCCTTAGTTAGATTCACAGATGTGTGTGAACAGTATGTCCATGTCTCAGGCGGTACAAATGCGTGTAATTTGCTAGGTCTGTGCTCTTGAAAGGTAGTTGAAGAAAAAAATAACTTTATGTTGTGCCCTGGAGCTGTGGCTTTCTGCTGCTGGCTGCACTGTAATATGACCCTATTTACTCTTTTCAGCTTCTTTTTTCAAGTAGCACCTCTCTGTGAGGCTCCTAGGAGCCCTCATTGTCATCGTGGAGGGTAGCATTACAGGGGGAGCCCTGGGGCTTACTGTCTTGTGTCCACCTGAGTTTCATTAGGCAAGTAGCTGCTCAGTGGAAGAAATAAAACAGTGGTTTCTTAAGTGCCCTCCCCCACTGCTCTCCCACATTCCCCTTGCTTTTGAAATTCTCTCTTCCCCAGACTTTGGCATAGCCTCTTTCACAATGAGAGCATGATGTTGAAGACCTCAGGTTTTTCCCCCTTCCTGTGTATTTGCCAAACATATTAAAATTCTAATTATTGCTAGTTATTCAATGTGGTGTGTTTCAGCTATTTAAAAAGATGTCCTTGGGATACATTGAGAGGGAACTAGAATTTTCTGGAATTTTCAAGTTCTTCAATGACAACACTAAGCAATCCTGGTATTCTGTAGTATACACATGCATTTCCACACTGATCAGACATGATTATGCTTCACCATTTGAATCAAGAGTTTGATTATCATTTGCTGTGTTTACTGTCTCGGTAAGACACTTCAAATGTCATGATGTTTCAATTTATAAGATGCCACTTACGATACAGTCCAAGGGTTTTGTTATTTTGGAATAGGCTAAACATGTTTCCTCAACAGGGATGAATCTGAAGTTGGCTCAAATATAAAGTAAAAACTGATTTTGCTAATTTATAGCACAATCTGCTCGCCTCAAAAATGATGAGATTATGTTACTGGAAAAAATATAAAATATGTTTCATCTCACAAATGGATGCTGAAGTGATGTGGAAACATTTTATAATGAATTATATAATATGTGCTGCCTTTGACTGGTATCCAGTGGGAAAGTCTACACCCCATTCCTATAGTTTAGCAACCAGAATTCAAAGTGGGGAAACTTAGAATGTTAATTGCCAGTGACTAATAAAACTAGGCCCCTTTTTTGAATTAGACTGTATGAGAAAATAATTAATAGTCTAAACTTTAATAAAGTTGTGCTTATAACTCAATGTACATACTGATTATACTTCCATTATGATGAAAAATAGAGGATGGGAAACAGTTTATATCATCTAAAATATTTCTAATATTTTTGCAGATAGAGAAATAGAAGCTAAAGCATGCAGTTGACATTTAACTTCAATCTCACTTTAATAGATTATTGCCATTGTGTGATTTTTCTGATTTCCTCTTTGTGTATGCCCATGTGTTCATTGAGAGGTTTTGTTTCCTTTTCAGCTGATGATCAGGATGTAATGACAGGAAGGGCCTTGAATGGAGATTGATATCTTACTGACATTGGGGAAAAGTCAATTTCCCTTTTTGAAGCTCAGTTTCAATATCAGAGCCAAAGCAACAGGATTTGAACACGCCTAAGGACATTTATGACTGTGATAGTTTGTGACTATTTTACAAACGACTTTTTAAATAGTCTCTAATACAAATTTATGGTTGAATAAATCAACTGATGTGGAAAGAAGTATTGAACATCCAGCATTGAACTCAAGTAACCACACTAATGACCCAAGTGCTTGCTCTGCTGGCACCTGTCGTCCCCTGTCGCTAGATGGAATAATGGTGACAGTCTCAGGCCTTTGAATAGCCGTTAGGTCTTAGGAGCAGGCCCATACGACAGTTCAGGGAAAGGTGTGTGGCTACAGGTGGTGGTAGTTTGAAAACATAGAGCCCAAGGAGGAAGAGTGTGGAATCTGTGGGCAGTGTGCTGATAAACCTCAGAAGATGTTCACGAAGTGAAGTGAGAGAGACCCAGTAGCACCAGTAACACATGGAGAGGAGAAGCAGCTGCCATGAACAGCCTCAGGGCATGGGAGGCAGAAGCCTGCCTCAGTTACCCTAATGATAATTAACTGTGTTGAAGAAGCCTTGTAACCCCCAAAGTCAGGCTTCCTGTATTACTTTTAATTAATTCATTTATTTTTGAGACATAGTCTTTTATGTAGCCTTGACTGGTCTGGACTTCAACAATGTAGGCCAGGTTGGTCTTGAACTCATGGATTATTCTCCTGTATCTTATTTTTGGTGCTGCCATTTTATGTGTGCATCCTGACGTCTGGCTACTGCATTAGTTCGTAATCGTTTTGTTGAGATATACTTCCTTCATTATACAATGTACTGTTTTATCCTGTATAATTATTATGCTCATAGACAGGTGACACCATCAGAATAGTTGGTTTTAAAATATTTTCCTTACCCTCAAAGAAGTCCTGTACCCTTTAGTTGTCAGTTTCCTATACTTCTCCTGAGTAAACCACTAACCCACTTTTCTGTCTCTCTGAGATTTCCTGTTCTGGCTCATACACTGTAGAGACTATTTATAATCATCTGTGGTCTCCTGTGACTGGATTCCTCAGGCCAACACAATTCCTTCAAGATTCATTCATATTGAAGCATGTGTCAGTCATCATTTCTTTAATATGACCAAATTATCTTCCACCGAATACCATATTTTACTTATATAGTGGTCAGTGATGGAGATTTAGATACTCCCGACCCTAACAGTTATCAACAACTGTTACGAATATCCACATACACATTTCTGTGTAGACATGTTTTCATTTCTTCTGAGTGTTTATTTAGAAGTGAAATCTCTGGGTCATGGTAACTATATGTTTAATTGTTGAGGGGGGTGGGCAAGCTACTGTTCAAAGTGATGATAACATTTTATGTTCCCAGTATGTGGGAGATCCAGTTTCTCCGTATCTTTATCCGCCTCTCATCAGTTATTAGAATATCTGTATTATTTTTTTCTGATTTTAACACTACTCAAATCTCATTCCTGCCTTCCTCTACACAGTATGATGACTGGTTGTGTAGAGGCGAGCTAACGGTCTTGCCCATCTGCACTCCCTTTCTCACACAGACTCTCCTCCTTTTTCTCTGGGAGGGAGGCAGTTTCCAGAGACAGAAGGAGTGAGAATGGACGCTGTGTTTTAATGAGCTGGACATCTCCTCCTCTCTGACAGTTGTCACATTTCACTCTGCAGCATCTCATATTGGTCTGTGTTCCTTGCTCCCTTGCTCACTGTATTTCAGGCATTGCTTGACTCACTGAGGAGCCAAAAGAAAATAAAACCAAAAGGAAGGCTTCTGCCATCATGGATCCTGCACTCTCCCGAGGAGGAAAGGGGAACACAGGTGATAAAGGGAACAGTCAACACACACAAGCGTTTGATGCCGGTGATTGGTATGAAGGAAACAAAAGGCAGGAAAGGGGCATGAGGATCTCAAGGTGGACTTGATGGTGTTAGAGTGTTAAGTATGGCGGTTAGGGAGCACCCAGAAGAAGAGATTCTATTTAAACAAAGGCTCGAAGGAGGGAACATTGAGCATATCTTCTGTAGGTAGATGAACACTTTAGCAAAGTGTTCTGGTAACAAGAGCATCTTAACACATTTAACAACAGTGAGACACCTGAGTGTCTGTGACACGGAAAGAGATAGAGGGGAATTGGCAAATGTGGCCTGAAATATGATAAGATGTGTTCAGGAGAAGGGCTCATAGCTCCCCATGGCTGAGGGCATTGGAGCCTCTGGAACTGGAGTTAGAGGTGATTGTGAGCTGCCACGTGAGTGTTGAGAATCAAACCATGTCCTCTGGAACATGTCCGCTGTTCGTAACCACAGAGCCATCTTTCTACCCTCAACTATAGAGTTCTAAATGGCTCAGTGACACAATGTGACTTATACATCTGCAAGATTATTCTGGTGCTAGGTAGTAATGGGAACCAGATAAAGAGTAGAGTGGGTCTGACAGAAGACTGTGAAGTCCTCAGATGGAGTTGATAGCTATGGGAGTTGGTTCATATTTGGAATTTGTGTATATTTTGAGTAGAAAGCCAAGAAGACTTGATGATGTGCTGAAAGGGAGGTACAAGGAAGAACACAAGATAGCATGAGTTCAGAGACTTGGCTTGAGTTAATAGGAGCATGGCAGGGTTATATCCTGAGGTGGAGAATGATGATGAGTGAGAAAGGGTGGGAGGATGAGGCGTCATTTTTGAACATGTATAAACCAGAGACACCTTTTTATCAATAAGGGGAGATAGAGGAAGGCAGTCCTATGTATGACAGAAGGGTTCATGGGAGGCAGAATGAAAGATGTTAACTTAAGACCCAAAGTGATACATGAAGATGCTGTTTAAGGCCGTCAGACTTAATAAAACTACTATGGGACTGATTGTGCTTGGGGAAGAGAGAGGTCCAAGGACTCAGTCTGGAGATTCAGGGATGCTTATTTAGAAAGGCGACGAATGAAGCATCCGAGAGAAACTGGAATCAAAGGGACAGGAGACGCTCTGTCTTAGGGAAGGAGGCTGGTTAATTGAATGGAGTTTAGCTATGTGGGGAAGCCATTAATGACTCAGAAAAAGTAGTCTCAGTGGAGTGAAGGTGATGAAGAGCCTGGGCAGAGAGAATGCATGAGGATGGAGAAGAGAAACAGAAATCTATCTAATTGTATGTCTGTGTGTAGCTACTGGGGTGGTTGCCCTACTCATGGGCTTAATTTGAATCTAGTTGAGATAAATTATTCAATTGGTTTTTTCAAAATACAAATGTCATCCAGTAGAATGAACATCCATTTTGGAATGGAAAATGCATGTGTTTTTTTCTTATTCTTGTCATTTAAGCAAATTATTCGACAATCTTGACTGATCCCTGTTTTGCTATCTATAAAATTAATGTGTTGTCATTATCAGACAATGATAAAGGCAAGGGACTTTAAAGAGACTGGAAACAGAAAGGATTTGGTTAATAAGCAGAAATAGCACTGCATATCTCTTTTATTTATGAGTTTATCATTTTATTTTAATAAAACCCAGAAGCCCTCATTGGCTTTGTACAATTTTGTCAGACCTGTGTAGTAGTAAGAAAATATCCAAAGGCTTTTGTAATATAAAGATTCTTAGAATTTTTCTGACCAACAGCAGAATTACTTTAAATCATAAGGAACAGTCAGATTCTTATAAGGAAAAATAACATATATTCAGACTTTGAAAATTTAGCCACTCTTCTATGAGCTGAACCTCAAGTTGAATGATTTCCAGTTCTGTAAGTATAGGAAATAAGAAGCTGCCAGTCCCCTTGTCCCAGCACATTGTGCAGGAACAAGATTTTTCATAAAGGTATATATATATAACACATATGAGTATAAATATGTTACATATGTATATGCATATGTTTACATATATGTATATATACGAAGAGAGCTCTGAGAACTAAGACAATTACACTAACAGAGGGTTTTAGTTTTCCTCCCTCCAGTTCTGCTGAACTGAGACAAGCAGTCTGTGTCTAATCACTCCTCAGCACCAGAGTGAGGGGTTTTGGGTGAACAATGATTATTTGTTCCTCAGAATGAAATATTTTAACCAGAGGTAATGAATGTTACTTCATAAGATACTTTCGAGGCTGAGTAGAGATGTTTTGCTATGCATAATAGAAACTCCCTTAAGACAACAGAAGAGACTGGGGCTGGAGAGATGCCTCAGTGGTTAGAGATCTTCTTGCTGTCACAGAAGGCCTGGGTTCAGTTCCCAGCACTCTTGTCAGGCAACTTACAACTGACCTTAGCGCCAGCTCCAGGGGATCTGAAACTCTCTCCTGGTATCTCTGGATATCAGCAGTAATGGACTCATACCCAGATGAAGGCACATGTCTATATATGTAGTTAAAATTTAAAGCAGTGAAGAGGATATTAGAGACTGGATTTTGATAAATATAGTATTTAAAATTTATTAAGAATATTTGCTTAGGTTATCACAGAATGAAGATATTTTGTTTGTTTTTGTTATGTTTGTTTTGTTAATGTTTGTTTTTGGTTAAACTGAGGAAAAAATCTTTTACTTAATTGCCAATAAGACGATTTATGATTTGCTCCTATCAAACATAATTTTTGGTGTGTTCTCCTTAAGTGTTTCATTCATCTTATAGGCCTAGTAACACAACAGATACTTGGGAAATATTTCTTCAATGAATGCATGCATGAATAAAAGAATGAATGATGAAGAGCAGAAGATTTCTCTGTGTGCTTTTAGTCTATGCTGTGGAAGCAAGTGCTTCTATGAGAATTGAAATCTTGCCTTTCCCGTCTACGAGTATACTTTTAAATCTAATTACTGATGAGACCAAAACTTCCAGCACATTAATTTGTCAATTAAGCCTTTTGGTGATAATATAGATCTCATCTAAACTTGACCAAGAAAATTGTTGTAATGTAGAAAACACTCGATTCTTGGGTAGTTATTGAATGCTTGCTATTGATTAGGCTGGGCTGTGTGTCGATCAAGTGGAATGTCTCAGCACCATGCTCCCAGGCTGTTTGTCTGCTTACCTTCTAGTACTAACTGGACCTACTGATGGAGTGTCACAGCAAATAAACTAATTTCCAAGAAGCACTGTACAAAGCGAAGATCCACCCTATTTTGTTGGTTTGCTTGTTTTTCCACAAGTCTACAGGGTTTTCAATGTCAGTTGTGTCTCTTCCTGTAAGCTCTGTTAGGTTTCTCCATTTCTATGTAGAGTAGAAAAAATAAAACTGGATCCATATAAAAAGGTGACAATGTCAACTCTCTTCACACTGGTGTCATCGTCACGGTTGAATAAAGCAGTGCACATGAAGATTTTTTAGAAGTACTGCAGAGGACCAACGAGCTGGCTCAGGAAGTTAAGGTGCTTGCTGCTAAGCCTGACTTGCATTCGATTCCTATGTCTTACATGGTAGCAGGGGACAAGCAACTCCTGAAAGTTTTCCTCTGACCTCTACACATACACCATGTCCCACCGCTAATCAATAAGTAAACAGATGTAATTTTAAAATACCCCATTTGAAGAGTAAAATGTACTCTAAAATGGATGGCTCAAAGTCACATTCGTCTGTAAAAACTAAAGAAGAGAATGAAGTTACAGGGGAAGCTGTACAGTGTTTGTATAATAAGAGGAGGGGACTGCCCTTCTCAGAAGGGGTGTCTGCTTGGTGATAAGTCAACATCCAGGCAAAAGACAATCCAAACCAGTTCAATATCAGCTCCATTCTGATACACTGTGTGCTCGAGACACATGAGTTCTTTGTTATGTCATTTCCCTGACGCCACACCACTCCATCATAGAGAAAGCTGCAAGGGAATACAGATGTTCCATTATAAGCCTTTATATTTATTTATTCACTTAATAGTCAATATGCCCGTTACTGTTTATTAATATCAGGGCTCGTGCCAGGTGTGTTGATTCAAAAATAGGGAGACCAACTTCAGAAGAGGCTAATGGTCTATGAGGGGGAGTGCAGGTGTATACAGGTATACAAGGTATATTCTGTAGTGGAAAAAAACCCACAAAGTTCTCCACTCTCATGAATTCAAGCAGGGTTGGCTAGCAAAGATTTTCTGGGAGAAGAGTCATCTGGGTTGAAATCTGAGGAAAGTTCATGAATAAAAGCAGCTTAATCAAAATGTCTTAGAGGTTTTGCATTTCACCATGAAAGCTCCCGGGAGCTGGAAGGGTTGCAAGGATTATCGTGGCACCACTGCAGGTTTTCAATTTAGAACTTTATCTCTTGGCACAGTGGAGCAAGGGAGTCTTCAGAGCTGGGAGCCGAGAGATGAGGCCATCTCTGCAATGCAGGGGAAGAAATCCTGGGGGCACCAGGAGGAGAAGTGGGCATTGTAGAAAAGGATAAATGTATGCGTTATGAAGAAAGTCCAATTGACTTGACTTTGTTTTACTAATGCGGGAAAATAAATATAACAACCTACTGAAATTAGCATGCAATATGAGAGAAGAGACATGATGCAATGCTTTCTCCAAGAGGCAATGTCATTCCCAGGGTAATGAGTCTTGATAATAAGCTCTACAGAGATGAACTTGTCTGAAATGAGCAACCACCAGAAGGTCATGGGTCAGCAATGAAAAATAATCACAGAAACATATTTGAGCAGTGTCCTGCCAAGTTCTAACTAGGACTCAATGTGTTAATTTACTTTGCACTTGAATAACCAGGATTCCACTGTGGTGATGGACTGTTTCTCTTTATAAATATGTAATGATGTCATTACACATTAGCACCATACAATTAACTGTCCTCGCTCTGGATGCACCCACTCCAAACAGCTTTCTGATAATGTAACCTCATGTCATTCTTTATAAGGAGAGAATGCTGCGGTCAGACTGACACATACACCAGGTTCATTAGAGAGTCCTATTCCTCATCAGTAACTCATATTTTGGCATTCTAGTTGTATACATCAGCCTCCCTTGTTTAAAATACTGTGACAGTGTCATACTCAAGTTTCTGAATTTTTAAGTCTGAGAGCCAGATACTCGTCAGTGATGGCGAATTTATCACAGTCCTTGTTTCCCTTGTGGGTCTGTTTGGGTGGCCCGTCTGTCCCCAGGTATCACTCCCAGCATTTCTAGCTGTCAGTGTTAGCTGAATGTGCCAAGGAGCTGTTCTATCCACTTGAAACTTATACGGATGACAGTTGAAAGTATTGGAATAAGTGAGATCATCCAAGGCGAGTGTGGACTCAGAAAGGAAACAGGATAGAACTGTGCAGTATGCAGACATTCAGGGGACGGAAGAAGCTCATAGAGGGTTCTGAACAGAAGAGTCCATGGAAAACATCAAGAACAAAGGGTATAGGTTTTAAGCAAACTGTTAGCTCTTTCATTTATAAGATTAATGAAAGCAAAGGTCAAACAATAGTAAGGAAAAGTCTCGTTGGATTTGTAGAGACATAAAGCTGTGTGGTAACTAAGAAAATGAATCTAGTGAGTCCAAGACACTTCTTTTATGAGACATGAAACAATTGGCAGAGGAGGCTCTGGAGTTTGATACGTATCTTGGAAGCCCAGCTCCTCCAATGGTTTGCCATATTACCATCTTTGTGTTTAATAAAATGTAACTTATAAGATTTATGTGTGGGCCTATTATAATGGACGTCCAAAGTTTCTTGCACATAGTAAATTCTCAACAGACACTAGGTAAGGATGTTCTAATTTCAGATGGTAAGAAAGAAAGAACATTTAATTCCTGCTTGAAAGTAATCCACATTGTTGAAAGATATTGCAAGTGACACAAGAGGGACTAGAAAGCCTATGAAAGGAGGACTTAGAAGAAGTGAGAAGAGATAGGTTGCAAGGAGGAATCAGTTCTTGGCAGGTAAAGATCTTTGGCTCAGTACAAAAAGAGAGCGTGGGAAATGGACAGGCAGAATTACAGAGAAGTGGTACCCAAGGGTGCAGGATGTGGCAGCCTGTCATGGAATCTTTTCTGTACACGTGTGTGTAAAATGGCAGCTCTTTATTTCACACGGCACATAACTAAGGCTTATATGACCTCATACAATATGCCAATTTTTTTTGAAAAGAAGTAGATTTTCAAAAGTTCTTTTTGCTTGCTTGTTTGTTTTCATATATATATGTATTTTAGAGAAATGTGTAAAAATGAGATGTGCCCAAGAAGGCAGAGCAAGATATTTTCTAGAAACATTGTAACAAAATACTACCAACTGGATGACTTGAAAAACTGTAAATTTACTATCATGATTCTGAAGGCTGGAAGTCCAAAATTCCAGGTCTAAGGTGTTAGTGGGTTTGTTTTCTCCTGAAGGCTGTGGGGGAGAATCTGTGCCATGTTGCCTTCCTAACTTGTGTCTGGCAGTCTTACAGAGTCCTTGGCTTCTCAATACATTAGCCAGACCCCTGCCTTCATCTTCACGTATGTTCTTTCTGTGTGCTGTGTCAAACCCCAGCTCACAATTCCTTTTTTTTCTTTTCATTTTTTGGAGAGAGGACATTAATTAGTGGCCCACCATATTCAAGTATGAACTTGCTTTACCCAATTATATCTGCAAGGATCTTATTTCCAAATATGGTCAAATTCTGAAGTGTCAAGGGGTAGCATTTCAACATAAGCATTTTGGAGGACACAAATTTTACCTATAGCAGATTATCTGTCTTTTAACATTAAAACTCTAAAACTCTTCAGTGCTTTTTCTGCTGACACTTGGTTTGTTCTTGAAATTTCTTAAACAAATGTTTGCATCAAGAGTTATCTTGGACTCTAGTCGGGGATCCCTTTTGGGTTTGAGCAGAGTCCTGATTGGCAGGTCTGGAAAGAAACAGCAGTCACCAGCTTGAAATTATTTTCATAAAAAAAACCCCTGTGATTATTTTACCTGTAAAGCATGAAACTTAATAAAAAAAAGTCTTTTTGATCTTTAAAAAATGATTTTGAGAAACTTACCTTAACTTCAAAATGGTGAAAGTTGGATAGGGGCTAGGTATTCTGGGAATTGTGTGTAGGCCCCAGAAGAGTTTGAGATTGTAGAAGCCCTGTTCCCTTTCTGGAAACTTCAAACACATTAATTAGGACCTTTCCCCCCACCCATTAGTACCACATTGCTGGGAATTTTCTTTTAACACTGTTTTACCACCGGAGGGAGGATTCCTTGATGTTTCAAGGCTGGAAGGGACATTACCAGTGAAAATGCTTCAGGGCAGCCCATAGCTGCTCTTGACAAGATCTGCAGGGAAAGTCTGGGTAGGTGAGCCTTTGGTTGACAGGGTAGTCACAGACATGGGGATGCTACCTACTCATTATGTTTGTCATCAAATGAACAGGCAAGAAAATATAGCATGTCACTAAGCATGAGCGAGCAACATTGTAAATGCAAAACTGTACTGTGTTGGGAAGTACATGTTTGAGATTCAAAGTAGAGTCTGCTTTGCCTTTTGTTTAGTTGGTTATTTCTGGTTCAAAGCGTTTGCCAGAGCACACAGGAAACTTCACTTCGATTGTCCTCCCAGTCCCCAGAGGCTCCCTCTTGCTCTTCTTAGGTGAGCATCCTCATTGCTGCCTTGGTCAGGTCTTTATATTTTTGCCCTGAAGTTTTCTTCCTAGCTACATCCAAAAGGAATGTCTTACAGTCTCCTCTACCTAAAGAATCCCTGCAATTTTATGTCTCCTAAGGAATCATCCTGGAATATTAGAAAAGTATATTTTTTCTTTTTCTTTTTTCAATGTATTTATTTTTCTTTTACATGCATTGGTGTTTTGTGTACATGTATATCTGTGTGAGGGTGTTATATCTGGAGTTACATACAGTTGTTAGCTGCCACGTGGGTGCTGGGAATTGTACCTGGATCCTCTGAGAGAGCAGTCAGTGCTCTTAATCCCTGAGCCACCTCTCCAGCCCCAAAAGTATATTTCTTAATGTTGAGATACTTCTTTATATTTATCATGTCTGTTGTGCCCTTGGTAACTTTACTTCTTTTTACTTCTTACATATATAAGGAAAATTAAGAGAGGATCTGATTTATCTTGATAAATAGATTTTAGTAAGTTAGAATGACATAGGCTTGGAGCGAATGGATCCTAATGTCAGATAGGGCAATATTGATCAGTCATTAATATAGTCATATGTGCATTACGAGTTAGTGCTTTGCTCATTGCTCAAAGCCTTAGTCTGCTATCATGAAAAAGATAACAATTATATTCTCCTCATAGAATTATCTTAAGATTAGAAGAAATACAAGCAGAACTCTTCATTGAAGAACAATGCCCCAACAGTGTGTTCAAAAGAGAATGTTTGGTAAGGTGGAGACCCCTGTGACCTGGCTTAATAATTGCACAGTCATATTTCTCGTTGGGTCTCAATTTCTTGTACAAAGCATGGATTCATCAGTGGTGTGGTGATGCAGCTGAGGCTGGGAGAACGCACTCTCTATTTGTAGCATTTGCTGATTTATTTCTATTGTTTTAGTACTCACGCATGGCATGGCATTTCAGACCAGTTGGATGCCAATGGACGTGGAGTTGGGGATAGATGTATCTAACCATCTCCCACATAGCTCTTTCAATTTCTTCCAGAAGACGTGAGGATGCATATCAGGCCTATGGCTGTGAGAGAATTTAGTGTCATAAGCATCCAAATGTTAGCCTGAGTTTCCTTAGAAAGTGAATTCTGTGGGTATAACCGTCAAGAGTACAATTAGCCCCATGATGGCGAAAGCATAGCAAATGTTTTCTTTTCCATGACAGTTTTGGGAAATATGAATGGCAAACACACTGAGAGGCTGGCCATTCCCCAAGATAGGATTAAAACAGAAATGAGAAAGGAGGAAGGTTCTGTCCACCTAAACGTGCATAAGGCACCCAGGAGGCATCTCACAATTACCAATGCCCCCTTTCCATCCCAAATGTGTTTATGTCTTTTCCAGTGTTGCCTTCTCAGTACAGGCACCAGAATTTTCTTAGTCATCTGGGCAATGGCCTCGGAGTCACCTGAGACTTCTCTTTCTTCACACCCCACATGTAATCCCTCCACAAAATCTTTTGGCTTAAACTCACAAGATAACTTGGCTACCATTCATGCCTTTTGATGTCCTGTAGCCTGAGACACTTTAACTGGTCTCCCTGGCATTCTCTCTGGAGCTGCCAGAAGGAGCCTTTGGAAACGAAAGGCAGATTTCCAGCTCCTCTTTCTGACTTCTCTTCATTTCACCTCCAGCAGATTGCTTCTTGATTGTTTCTGACTTGTGAGAGCCAGCTCTTCCTCCAGGGCCGCTTCTCTTGCTGTTCTCTTCTTCCACACGTGCTCATGTGACATCTGTCATTCTTTCCTGTAGCTCATGGCTCAAGCTTCAGAGATGCTTTCTCTGATCACCTAGTCCAACAGTGTCCCTCGACTGTCCTGTTAACATGCTTGGCACTAGAAACTGAGTGAATCCATTTATGCTCTACTCCCTCCACTACATGGGCACAGTACAGAGGCAAGCATCAGTTTGTTATGATTTTATTTCCCAGGGCACTCAAAAATATTTAATGAAAAAAAATTTTTAATAAATGTATTAGTTGAGTTTGTGCTCAAATGACTTACAGAAAGCAACATAAAGGAGGAAGGACTTATTTTGGCTCATGGTTTAGGGGTACACACCCACCAGGATTGGGAAGGTCCATGGTGGGTGCATCATGGCTTATAACATCGGGTGTGGCAGGCTGCTTATTCATATCTTGATGGACCAAGAAACAGAGATGCAACAGGAAGCAGGACCAAGCATAACTCAAGACCTATTCCTCAGAGATTCAATTCCTCTCGTTTGGCTCCATCCCTGAAAGGTTCCAAGGCCTCCTAAAACAGTACCACCAGATAGCAACCATGTATTTAAACACTCGAGTTTCTAATCAAGTCACCAGGTACCTGAGAGTCCCTGGAGCTGTAGTCATAGGCAGTTGTGAGGTATCTGAAATGAGTGCTGTAAACTGAACTCGTGTCTCCTGCAAGAGCAGGAAGTGCTCTGGACTACTGAGCTGTCTCTATTACCTTTAGTAGAGTTTTAAAATTAGGAGTGGCATATAAGTAGTGACAGAGTTTGCTTCAGTGTCAACTTGACACACTTGGAAAGAGGAACCTCAACTGAGTTTCCTCTTTATTGCCTTTATCTGACTGAACTGTGGGTGTGTCTGGGTGGGGCATTTTCCTAATTGCTAATTGATAAAGGAAACTCCAACCCATTGTGGGTAGTGCCATCCTTGGGCAGGTGGTCTTGGATTGTATAGGAAAGGTAGCTGAGCAAACCAGAGGGGCCTAGCCAGCATGCAGCCCTTCTTCATGGCCCCTGCTTCAGTTTCGGCTCTAGGTTCCCGCTTGATTGAGTTCCTGCCCAGACTTCCCTCAATGGTGGACTAGGACATGAGCCTGTAAGCCAAATAAAAAGTTTCTTCATCCAAGTGTTTTAGTATAACAGAACAAAACCTGGGGCAAGTAGGAAAGCATTTGGTCTTTGGTAATTTTTGAATAGTACCTTAATTCTTTTTAAAAAATCATCTTAGATAATATATCAATACTTGACTGAATATGGAGTCCTTGTTCTTTAAAAACAGCTTTTCTCCAGTAAATTACATACACTACAAATAAGGTTGACGAATTTTAAGTGACTGATTTGATGACTTTGACAAATCCATACAACTGTAAAGTAGACAACATTTCTGTCAGGCCAAAATCCTTCCAACAGCTTCTCACACAGTTAATCCTTGTGACACCTCTGATCCCTTACCCCACGTTTCTTTTATTCGGAATGATGAGTCTTAAGATTCAGATTCATTTGTTGCATAGATTAGTAGTTCCTTTTTATTACTGAGTAGCAATGGGCACATTTTCTTGTTTACCTGCTGTTAATGGATATTTGGTTATTTCTCATTTGCAATTGTTATGCATGGAGTTACCGTGAGCATTCACCCATAAGCACTGCATGGACTGTTTTTTACTTCGGAGTTGCACTGTAAAGAATGTTATCTGTCTAAGAAGCCATTGTATTATGTCTAGAGTGGTTGTTGTACCACCTAATATTTCCACCAATAGTTTTCAGGTATTTCAGTTGCTTTGTATTTCACCAAGGCTTGATAATTTTAGTCTTTTAAATTGTGACCAGTCTACAGGGTACGTAGGGAACAGTTCACTGTGGCATTCTGTACTTCACATATTGTTTCTTATTTTTTAACTTGTTTCACTGTCTTCCCTCAGGCTAATATTAACATTCCTTTACAGATAAGCTGTATTTTTTCTACAGTTGTTTGTTTGTGTTTCATGCTTTTGCTGCTTCTTTGTGTGTAGAACATGGACTTGGTTTTGTATTTCCTGCTCTGTTATTCTGAACTGAAGATTAAAATTCTTATTAAATTCTTGCACTATGTAAAACTTCAACAGACTTTACATCAGGACAATTGAATTCCTATCATTATGCTTCATGAATTTCAAATATATTTGAACCATGTATTTAGGTCATTTAGAGTTATTTTGTGATGACTTTGGAGTAATTGGTTTGTTTGCATATTTATATTTTTACTCTGTCTGGGAGTCAACAGGCAGTTTAATGTTTTTATTTTTCCCTCTCGTGATTTCCTGGGCAGAAATTTCTTTTAGACCATAATATTTGGAAATGTGTTCATTAATTAACATGCTTAATTATGCAGGGTAATCCACAATGAACTGTGATTTTCAGCAGCTTGTCAACGTCCTTGATGAACTGTCTGCTTTTTCGAAAGCAGCAACTTCAGTAAAACATAAATTCATTTGGTTTAGTTTTCAACCTGTTTAGAAAAGAAAATGTTTTAAATGCTTGTTTCCTACTAATATAATTTTTAATTTGGGAAAAAAAATCTTGATTCAGCTAACAATAAAACGCACTTTTTAATTTGTTAAAAAAATTCTTGCCTAGTGTGTACACACGTGTAAGGACCTGGGATATCTTATATGCAGGTACCTGCACTGGAACCCCGGCTGTGAGCCTGGCAGCTTAGTTACTGGGAATGAAACTCTTGAAAGAGCACCAAGCGCTCTTAACTACCATCTCTTTAGCCTGATGAGTTTTTAGTTTCTATGGCCATTGTTCTTTATTTTCAAGGCTCTTTGTCTTTCCACAACTTTCTATTTTGTTTTTATATTTTTATTATATGCTAATCAGTCTATTTCATATTGCTCTGTTGATTTTGCTGATTGGGGCCGATATTCTCCCAGCTGTTGAATCTGCTGTCTGTCTCTCACTGTGAGCTGTTTCCTTGTCTAGTTGTTAAGTGTTGACTCCAAATGCAATCTTACCAAGGGGTTAGTGTGCCTTTGGTGGCTCACTGGATCCACATATCTATAATATAGTTTTCAGAGGGGATTGCAGCCCCCTTTGAAGGCGTCCTAAAATTAGTTTGTGGGCTAATTGTTTTGGATTGTGACTCATGTCACGCACAAGATTTAAACTTTGCTTAGGAGATTTTGTTTTCCTTTAAAGACTTGGGCAGATGCCAAGCTTTCTTGCCAATTCTCTGGGCTAGTAGGAGGAATTTCTGCTGATCCCTGTTTTACTGATAAGGTTTAGTTTAAAAAGGATACTCTATAGTATCTGAGCCCCAAGAGGCTGTGACCATATAAACTGTACCCATGTGGACATTAAAATCTTAGTAGCCAAGTCTTGTATCAGGTTTTTGTGCTGTCATGGTAACAACTAGTGTTTATTTCTGGCTTGAGTTCCCTTATTATTTCTGGCATCTGGGAGATTTCCCTTTATTTTTACCATCAAACTTGGCTATTGATTAAAAAGAAAAAATTTATATTTTGTCTAGTGTTTCTGTTTGGTGGAAGGAAGATCTTTCATGTCCTGTAGTCTGTCATAATACTAAAGGTCATGCCTTGGAGCTCTGCACATTTCCTTGCCTCTGTATTAGCTTCCTATGCCCAAATTTCTCCTATTAAAAAAAGACTTTTGTTGTAAAATATCTTCCTGCAAAGAAATCCCTAGGCCCAGATGATTTCTCAGGAAAGCACTATCAAGGAGAAATAGTCATGGTTTTATAGAGGTATTTCTTGGCAATGGAAAAAAAGGGAATGGTTTTCATGACGCTAACATAGCTCTAGTGTCAGCTGTGTGATAAAGGAGATGATGAGAAAGGAAAAGCCCTTCATAAATCTATTTGAGAAAAATTCTCAAGCGAATTATAACAGGCCAATCCTATGGTATGTGAAACAGAGCTTACGCAATGACCAGGTTGTTTTAACTTAAGAACCAATAGATCACTTAACACTGGAAAATAAATCATTACATTGTAATATTAGTGAATAAAAGGAGAAAAATTATCCTTCCTTCCAATCTATCTATCTATCTATCTATCTATCTATCTATCTATCTATCTATCTCTATCTATCTATCTATCTATCTATCTATCTATCTATCTATCTATCTGTCTATGTGTCTATAGTATTTGGTGTAATTATACACACTGATTGACATATAAAACACCAGCAAAATTAGGAAGGCATGGAGCTGCTTTACTCTGAAAAATACCTTCAAAAACTAACGTTAATTATTTTGCAATTGCAGTGAAGATAAAAAGTGTCCTGAACAGTGTGTAAGTGCATTTAAATGATGTTTCAGTTTTCATCTCTAATACTATTTGTGCGTCGGTCTTCTCATGAGCATCCTGGGTTGATTTGTCAGTTTTAGACAAACTTTATGAAGGTTCTTTAATCATCTGAATATCTAACTACTTTTGGTTTATATTTTAATTTTCCCTTATATTTTATTGCAGCTCAGGTTCTGGATTCCTTGTTTTATTCTGTTGCTTCTTTTTAATTTATAAAATTTGATACTCTCTTTTCTCATGTATAATGCATTTATTTAGAGGCTTTAGCTTTGACAGTTATTTTCATGAGCCATTTTAGTTGTAAGTTAATGACTTTGAAATCCCTTGTGTTATCATTTAATGATAAATGGTTCATAATTTATGTTGTATCGCTAATGAGATACCCTTAAGAACATATTCATTAACTGTAAAGAGACCATGTCACACCTGTAGAGAAGCTATTGTCAAATGGAGAAAAGATAACATGCCTTGGTTAAACTATGGAACAGAAGGAACTTCTGTACAGTTTGTGGGCAAAAATATAGCACAGCTATTAGGAAAACTATGTCCTTCAAGATACAAAACTAGAATTACCATGTGATCTAGCACTTTTCTAGGTTATTTGTCCTGTGGATTTGAAACCAGCATGTTCAAGACAGTTGCATTTCCATGTTTTATTGCAGTGTTTCTAATAACTTATTTATAATGGCAGTGTTATTTATATTGTATTATAAATAGATTGTTTCTAATATATTAAAATAACATATGTACTATGATGATAAATAGCTTATTTATAATATCTGTGTTATTTATAAGAGTTAATTTTAGTAAGTGAAATAAATAATTGTAATTCATTTATATGTAGAGTCTTAAACAAGCGAATCTGTAGATGCAAAGAGTAGGGACTGATTAACAGAGGCTAGAGGGAACGGGAAGACAATGGTCAAATGCTACAGGGTTTCAGTTAGACAAAAAAGAAACATTAAAAGAATATTTTCAGTGTTTAACAAACAGGCCATTCTAAATTAAATTTCCTATATAAAAAAATTACTATTTCAAAAGACATTTGTTTGAAAAATAGGGTTGTTAGGTTTTAATATATCCATTTTAAAAATAATTGAGGCTTCTTGGGTGTGCTGGTTAGTCTTGGTTGTCAATTTGACACAGTCTAGAATCTCTTGGGAAGAGAGTCTCAGTGAGGGATTGTCACAATCAGGTTGATTTATAGGCATTCTGTCTGGATTCCATTTATTCAAGTGGGAGAACCTGTCCACTGTTGGTGGTATCATTCCCTATGCAGAAGATGCTGAATTGTGTGAGTGGAGAAAGCAGGTGAGCTGAGTGCCAGTACACATACATTCACTCTTTCTCTGCTCTTGATTGTGAGTGTGACTAGTTATTTCAGGTTTCTGATGCCTTGCCTTTCCTGCCTTGATGAACCTTAACTCAGAACTGAGAGCTAAAATGAACCTATTCTCCTTAAGTTTCTTATTGTCAAGATATTTTATTACGGCAACAGAAATAAAATTAAGACACCAAAGAAATCAGTTTGATTAGTTATTAGTTTATAAATATAGTGGATGTGTCGGGAAAATATTGTTGCATTATTTCTTTTCACCCCAGGCATGGCACCAAAGACATACCAAAGAAATAATTCAACTGAAGTTCAACATAGTGAACCAATGTACTTAACTAAATTTACTTTTAGAAGCAGGGTTGAGAGGCTTCTTAGAAGCATAGGTGACTAAGAGATCAAGTTTGTTAATCATGTTGCACAGAGGTAATGTAATACTAGTTAAGAATGCAAGTTATGGAGAAGATCGCATAAGTTTTAATACTTACTCTATACACAACTGGCTCTGAAACTCTTGATATAACCTGCCTTTCTAATCTGTTGATATAACCTGCCTTTCTAATCTGTTGAATGTATATTCTGATGGTATCTCTTCGTAGAATATTTTTCAGGTTTAAATTACCAGTAAAGTACTTAGAACAGTGTTTAGAACATACGAAAGGTGTATAATATCTAAATTACCATTTCTCAATCCATATTTCTGTTTATTATAACCCCGTCAGTTTGTGGTAGAGATGTACTTAATCCACTTACTATAATATGCTCTTCAGTCGGTGCTTTGCTCCACCTTTGTTAACTGTGTTTAAAGCTGTAATGTGTAAATGTACAGTCACAGTATTTACTTACGGTATATTCATTTTTGTTATTGTGTGCTAATATACATCTGATCCTGGGCCTCTTCTTAGTCTTTGTGGATACAGAAAGTCATACCCTGAACTGCAAGCTCTGTAAAGTGCGTTGGAAGGCACTCTGTACAGTTCAAAGATGGCTATATCCCATGGCATCCTTGGGCCAGTGCGTGTCTGGAAGGGTGCCTTGGATTGCCTTTCTACTGTGGGGTACTCCTGTTGAGTGTCAGGATGTAGTACTATAGCAAGCCTTTAGAAGAGTTTGGCTTCTGTGAGACCACTGTGAGCTACTGGGATATTTTTGTATGAGGCCAGAAAACCTAGATGAAAAGCCTTAAATATTGTCTCACTAGTTGTCTGAGGAGATCCAGCTGTTCCAAAATGTACATTTGGAGTTCAGGTGTGGCCTGAAGCCAGGCATACCTGATGAGATCAGAGGGAATGGGAAATCCTCAGGGGTGGGGTTTTTGAAACCACTGGAGCTCCAGGGAAAAGGGATTTCCCACGTGGGATGCAAAGGGAATCCAAAATTCTGCACAGCCCAGCAGGCTCTCTATCAAGGGCTTTTCTAATGCATTACACAGTGTGCGCATAAAATGCTCATACATTAAGCCAATAAGGTAAGGTTAATGAGTTTAGGAGGCAAAGCCTGGAGAGACTCCATAAGTTATATAAAGTCTTCACACAATGCCCTTGGTGAGATTCCGGAAGTAGATAAAGTTGTTAAAGAGTGCAGCCAGTCTGACTTCCGGTAATTCCCCTTTCTACCGGTTCTTAGGACAGACTACTGACCTCAAGATTCTGTTCCATCCTCCACTTTTCTTAGGGTCCCAGAGAAAGATTGAAGGTAAAGAAAACACACAGCTTTGAGTAAGAAGAAGCAGGATCTGGAATCATTCTCACCAAGTAGGGAGACTGTGGGCAACTTACTTACTGTCCCCTCTCTCTGGGTGTGTCCGTTTGTTTCAGTTTTACCCCAGAGGCAAAAAAGGGGGGAGAGTACTTAGAGCATCCTCTTCTGTAAGTTGTTAAGGGATTTAAGAGAAATAGAAATACTGATAGCATGTGGCCAGTAACTTATTAATTCTTTTTACCCCTTTCTTCTTTATCTGTCTTCTTTATCATGTCTCTAAATATTCAAGTCAACACACTACCACCACCACCTCCACCTCCTCCACCTCCACCTCCACCTCCACCTCCACCTCCACCTCCACCTCCACCTCCACCTCCACCTCCACCTCCACCTCCACCTCCACTTCCACCACCACCACCACCACCACAATATTTGGTCTTTTTTAGACTGTGTAGGTCCAATTTTGAGTCTCTGGTGCCTTCCGACTCCTTACCATGATCTTAACTTCTGCAGCAGCTTTCTTCTTGATCTCTGCCAGTCTTTCTTCCATTGACATAATAACCATGGCTATCTAAAAATCAATCAATCAATCAATCAATCAATCAATCTGTAAACTAGTAACCTTTTAACAAGTTTGAGTTCATACAAATTCTTCCCATGACGACTCCCACGTGATCTATCCATGAACACCTCTCCATGCACCCTCTTTCTTTCCTTCCCTCTAGACTTCTTCCAAATGTTGAGTTATATGCCGGTCATTCTTGTTACAGCTTCATTGCACTTGGTCTTATTCCTTTTGCCAATAGTGCTTTCAGGTCTCGGGTCAAATGTTCAAAATTTAAAAAAAAGTTCCTTGTCTGCTTATCTAAAGTTACTTTTCCTACCCCCAAATTGTTCTCCACTAGTTTACTTACTTAATTTATTAAAAATTCTAATTATCTAATTGATTACCATACATGCTGAAATATGCATATTTGATTATTTTCTTCCTATATTTGGTATAAGTTTTATCTTTCTTTGTTGCAGTAAATTCTCTAACCCAAATAAGCCTGTGTAAAGAAGACACAACTCAATTAACATGGATACAAGCTGCGTGCCTAGATTAGGTAGTTCTACCACTACACTACTATATTTCCCAGCTATGAGATCCCTTATAACTTGCAGTTTCCAGGTCACGTGCTTCTCCTCCATTTTCCTTCTACCTCCTGCTCCATCATCTTTTCTTCACCCCTTTCCTTCTCTCCAAAACCTTTTAGCTCCACCTTCCCTTCTACCGCCCAATCACCGGCTCTAGCCTTTATTTTGCAAGTTAAAATGGGGAGAAGCTTCACAGGAAGACACCTGAGTATATGATTCACTCCTCTTCCCATGCACCACCTCCCTCAGGGAAGGTGAATTAGCATCAAAATACAAACAGCACCAGGGCAATCCACAACACCTCTTGATTGTTGAAATGTCTCTAACTCTATAAGTTGTACCTGACACATAGGCAAATGCCAAAATATGTTTACTTAATGCATAGTTGAATAAATTAATAAATGCTTTCTTTAGGAGGTCTTTTCAGAGCGCTCCAATTCCCCCTTTTTGGGATTCCCCGTTCTATTTAGAATACATTTCTTTCAGTATTATTATATATAATAATACTGCATTTTGTTTCTATATATTCTTAAGTATGCTCTACTAAACTGTAGGATACTGGGGGGCAATTAGAGAATAAATGTTCCTTAAATATTTGTTGAATTTATGGATCAATCACAGTTGATGAAATTTCCCGGATCTGTTAGGATATAGATAGAAGAGACTGGCACACTGCGGCCACTTCTCTCTGTGTGAACAGTTGGGGCATTTGGATCGAGATGAGCTTTTTGAAGAATAGGGATATTCTTTAAGACTGCTCTCAGTCTCATGCACCACATCTTGATAAGACCCTGCACCTCCTATGTATTATAGAAAAAAAGGAACAAAGCAAATCTCCAGCCAAGGGCTCATGTCTGCACTCTTATTTGAGTCTCATAATCTTATTACAAGATGGGGAATATCTTGTATACCCATCTTATAGTTGAGAAAGATAAGGTTGAGAAATTATATAAATCACCTAAGATTATTCATACTTTCTGAAAGGATTTCACGCGCAGCTTGGACAGATCACAGCAAACTAGATGGTTCCATGAGGGGGAGTTTATTAAGAGAGAGGGAGAGTGAGAGGAGAGAGAGAAGTAGAGGGATAAAGGCCGGCCATGACCATGTGGAGACAGAGGGAAGGGAAGGGGGAAGGGGAGACGGCAACCTGCAGGCACTGGGTCGAGGGGAACAAGAGAGAACAAGAGAGAGAGGAGGGGGCAAGCAGTCCCTTTTATAGTGGGCACGCCTACCTGGCTGTTACCAGGTAACTGTGGGGAGGAGCATACCTAGCTGTTGCCAGGTGACTGTGGAGGTGGAGTTTAGACAGATTACTAACACTTTCTTTCCCCTATTACATAATTACATGGGCTTTTTCTGATTGTGGTGGTTCGAATATGCTTGGCCCAGGGAATGGCACTATTAGGAGGTGTGGCTTTGTTGGAGTAGGTGTGGCCTTGTCAGAGTAGGTGTGTCACTGTGGGCATGGGCTTTAAGACCTTCATCCTAGCTGCCTGGAAGCCAGTCTTCTTGTGTTTGCCTTCAGAACAAGATGTGGAACTCTCAGCTCCACCTGTGTCATGCCTGCCTGGCACTACCATGCCCCTGTCGTGATGATAATGGACTGGACCTCTGAACCTGAAAATCAGTCCTATTAACTGTTTGTCTTTGTAGGAGTTGCCTTGGTCCTGGTGTCTGTTTATAGCAATAAAACCCTAACTAAGACACTGGTGTACTACAATATTTAAAATATGCATAGTTTACATGATATAATGGCATGTAACATGAAGAATGCCTATACGTAGTGGACCATGCAAATCCTTCGCTTGGATGAAATGAATGCACTTAGATTTAAGAGACTGCATGTTAATCCTGAGATAGGTCCTTGAGGATGTAAGTTTGTATCCATGATGGGAAGGAGCCAACTCTCCTGACTAGGGAACAAATATCTTGATTTTAAAATGGTTGATAACTCCCTTAGTTGATTTCTTGAATCAACAAATAGAATCCGGTACAATAAACACAGGAAAGGTAGGCGCACACCCAGATAGTGTGTGAATGGACACAGGTAGGCACACACCCAGATAGTGTGTGTATGGGTACAGGTAGGCGCACACCCAGATAGTGTGTGTATGGGCACAGGTAGGCGCACACCCAGATAGTGTGTGTATGGGCACAGGTAGGCGCACACCCAGATAGTGTGTGAATGGGCACAGGTAGGCGCACACCCAGATAGTGTGTGAATGGACACAGGTAGGTGCACACCCAGATAGTGTGTGAATGGGCACAGGTAGG
>NW_021604700.1:1472164-1493413 GCF_004785775.1 Grammomys surdaster | reverse complement strand
GAATGGACACAGGTAGGCGCACACCCAGAGAGTGTGTGAATGGACACTTTGAGAAGAGCAACTTACACAAGTCTCTACTTCCATGCACAATGGAGTGGAAGGTAAGAGGAACATTGTACCTGTGGGTGGTGTACTTCAGTGGAAGGTAAGAGGAACATTGTACCTGTGGGTGGTGTAGTTCAGTTGATACAGAAAGGCTAAATAGAGATTTCATATACTCATAGTTGATGGACCCATAATCAATATTTACAGAACAAGTAGGTATTGTGGTGACCAATAAAGGTGATGCTTTTAAAAACTACACATTTCTAATAGAGTTATTTTTAATGCCATCATTGGAAATGATTGTCCTCTGTCTTGATCTATAGTAATTTTACTGTGCTCTTCATGTTGACAACAGAGATGTTTTTTCTGAGCATCACACTACTGAGAAATGATAGAAATCACCCCCTCTTTCCTGCTTTTTGAGTGACAGGTCTAATGCTAATATAAGAATATTTAGTCAAATTTTATCCTGTGATGCAATGAAGCCCCTTCCATCTCCTACTGCTTACTTACAGAAGAGCGATGATACTTACTGCTGACACCTCCAACGACCTGACCATGTGTGAAACATATCAATGAGGACTCACATATGTGACTATAGTCCAATTAAATTGTTAGTTATTTGATATAAGGATATTTGATCATGGCATTGAGCTGATGAGAACAGATGAGCAATGTTTATTTTTCAAACTTACAATCATATTTCACAGGTATGTCAGTCACAGTGTGATGGTTTGTATATCCCTTGCCCAGCGAGAGGCACTGTTAGAAGGTGCGGCCCTGTTGGAGTAGGTATGTCACTGTGGGTGTGGGCTAGACACTATTCTAAGCATTTTACAATTTTTATTTCATTTAATGTTAATTATGATGGTTAATGTTGATAGCCAATTTGGTAGAATCTAGAATCACTCAGGAATCAGATATTCTGCATATCAGATATTGACATTAAAACAAATAACAATAGCAAGATTATAGTTATGAAGCATCAATAATATTAATTTTATGGTTTGGAGACAGCATAGCAGGAAGAACTATATTAAGGGGTCACAGCATTAGGAAAGTTGAGAACCACTGTATTAGGGGCTTATTAAACCAGGGCAAGTTCTAGTTTTGGAAACACAAGAGGCTACTGAGACCTGTGGTCCTAATGGTTACCGTCTGAAAATGAGACAAGCTGATGCTCCTGTCCTCAGGGGACTTCAGCAGAAAATTCAGTTAGTAAATTGGGTGTGGTAGCACACTCCTGTATCCCAGTACTTAGGAGGTGAAGGCAGGTGCATGAAGACTAACTTCGACTGCAGTTTGTTCAAAGTCAGCCTGAGCTACAATGAAGGCCTGTCTGAAAACCAAAAATTATCCCAGTGTTGAATGGAAGATGGCACAAAAACCATACTAAATGCAAAATCATTGGGGACTTTTCTACAAACCCTGCTCCCTATGTGTGTTTGACAAAAGCAAATGCTAATTCTAGATTTCTAGTAACTTATACAGATCATTCTATACATAAAGCGGGATACTCACACACTAATTTAATCAAGCACCCAAGGAATTCTTGACCACCAAACGAGGTCCAGAGGAGTGATTATAAAACAAAACTTTCTCTTTTAAAAAATGAGACAATATAAAAATGTTTTTAGGAACAGAAAACATTCTAGCGGATAGGAGGTTACATAGCATCTCTAGAAGAAATACATCAAAGAAGGTCAACTAAGAAAGCAATGGTGAAAAAAATTACATTAGAGATAAAGCATTTCCTCTGAGAACAATTTTGGTTAGGTTTCCCCTTCTGTCTCCTTTACTTCCTAGCAGGGTACCATGTGTAATACAGGCTGGCCTTACACTCTCAATTTTCCTATCTTAGCCTCTTGAATATTGGGATCACAAGCATGTGTTGCAGGGTTTTTTCTTTTTAACATTTCAATATTTTTGGACAATTTCATGCACATATGTATTGTGATCACAGAATTGTGGCCTTTTCAGCCACAGGCTTTTGACCAGATTTATAGTACCAGCATGTATTCTGTCTTATAAGGCAGGCCTCTAACCTAAACTGAGAGTGAGTGGTTACCCCATAAACACAGACACTATGGCATCAGTGAGTATATCTTGCCTGTCAAGTTGATATTGTAACATGAAGGTGTCCATAGTCAGGAAGAACTTTAATGTCTCCTTCAGCAACATACACAGCACCGTTTGGTACTATGAATGCTAGCCAGTAGGGAGGAAGCTTCTAGCTAGATTCCCGTGTCATTTCTCTGTATCCTGTACCCAAAATTCTTGGTGTTTCAGATAGGATCTTCTCTATAGTTTTGGTAGAGGAAAGGCAATGGCATTTATTGTTTTGGATGCCTCAGGAAGCTTCCTGGCTAACAACTCAAAGGGAAAAATATACCACATCTGGTTCTGGGATTTTCCCTTAAAAACTTGTGACTTCTGGGAACAGCATTATTAACCCGTGTAGGTTACAACCATCAACTTTTTGGTTAAGATTTTATGAAGTATGATCTACGCAGTTAACTTTAGATTTAAATTTTTTTGATATAATGGCATATACCTATAATCCCAGCTACTCAGGAGGCAGGGGGATATGAGTTGGGGGTTACAATGTCAAGGAGGGCTGGGCTATGGGGAGATCCTGTATCAATATTAATAACATTATCAATTTAGAATCAGAATTAATTATCTATAAATTCTAAATTGCCAATATATAAAGACATACATTAAATTTGCTTTTAGACATACATTAAATGTATGCATCAGACATACATTAAATTTGCCTTTCAGTTTCTGTATCCACTCGAAACAGATACAGATAAGTAGATTGAACGAAGTTCTTAAGCTTGTTGGTCTTCATATGTTGTGAACTCTTGGGTTTTGAAGGTGACTATTTTAGTTAAATATTGTCAGTTTTCCATCTTACTTATGAACTTTAATTAAGTGTTTGGTGGGTATAAATAATTTTGGAAAAAATGCAAAGATAAGACAGTAGAAACAATTTTGGAACTGTGCATGGGTCCCAACAGTAGCGCAATCTGTGTCCCCCAGAGAATTACCTCAGTTTTCTGAACTGCTAAGTTTTCGGCTGGAGCTGACTATGTGCAAAGGATAGAGCCATTGTGTTCAGACTATGAATAAAGGTATCTGCAGATGTTGGCTATGTCATATGCAATTCATCCCCAGAGATGCTAATTACTCTTTAAGAATGTGGTAATGAGGTGAAACACACTATACTCCAGCGGGCATAATAGATCATATTTCCTATCACTCATTTAAATCGGCGCATTAATTCTCATTACAAGATAAAGCCAGCGATAGAAGCAGAGGCAGACTATGGGGAAAGTAGAGTCTAGCAAGTACAGGCAGCAAGCCTCACAATAGTTGGCTCTTGAAATGCTGATCTCATTAACTTGTAGCCAGACTTGCTGAAAGATGGCTATCAGAAGAAAAACAAAAATCCCCTCGATGGTGCAATATTCATGTTAATAGCCTGTAGCAAGGAAAAAACATACAGTTCAAGTCAAATGCCATAAAAGATAATTCCTTTGAATGCAACATTAAACCAGAGGGAGGAGTTAGGTTCTCTACTTTGTGTATCATTGTTCCTCAATACTCATTTACCCAACACCCATCATGTCAAAGGAGAAAGAAGAACAGAGTTTGTTCAGAAAACTTACACTCGTTATGACTCAGGACCAGGGGGAATCTCATAGCGAGGTGGAAGTTGGCCTCCTAGATCTAACTAAGTAATGTTTTCAAGTTTGGATTCCCATATTCTTTGTCCTCATCTGTCTATACTTCAGCTGTTGGTTAGAATACAGAATGGAATTCATACAAGGGTTTAGGGGAGATAGCTGATTTGTTCTCTGGGAAAATACATATGTAGAGGAGTGGGAGAAAGTGGCCTTATTAACACACTAGTGTGACTTCTGAGATGGGACCGAAGCTAGAAGACGTGCTGGGCCTTGAACATTGACAGTCCTCTCAGATCTTGAGACTCATCTTGTAGGAGAGTGGTGGGATCCAATGCTGTGTTCTTAGGCCACTTCTGCCATGAGTGAACGGAATGAGGGAACATGCAGGGAGATTGCTCTGCAAGTCACTGCCAAACAGTGAATCGAAGGTGTTAGGGAATAAAGGGAAGTCTGTCACATGGGCCCCAGTGACAGTGAGAATAGCTTATATACTTTAATGGAAGAAAACAAAAACCTCCACAGGCCTTATCATCAGAAGAAAAATGAATGAACTTGAGCGTTACCTCTGCCACCCTCTTTTGACCTTGAGCACGTGGTAAATGTCCATATAGTAAAAAAATGAGATGGGCTGAGGAGATTGCTCAGGGGGGAAAGTGCTTACTGTATAAACATGAGAACCTGAGTTCTGATCCCCAGGAGCTGCATAAGAGCTAGATGTGGCATTGGAGTGAAACTTGGAGAGTGGAGAAAGGTGGATCTTGAGGGCTCACCGCTAGTCAGAACCACTGAATGGGAAAGGTCAAAGTTCAGTGAAAGACCCTCTTTGAGAGAAAGACAGAAGAGGTGGAGAAGTGATTGAGGAGGATACCCCAGTATTGACCCATGTCTTCTACATGTGCAACCATGGATGAGCACCCCCCCACACACATATGTACACACTATACACAAACACATAAACATATGAAAAGTGGAAAGATAATTGCAAAGTGTTTGACACAATACATTATGATAGCTATAGCAAAGTGATCATAAATAGTACATAGATAGTGATACTAAAGGTTTATTTCTATATTGTATGAGGATTGTGTTCATGTTTTCAAAATACTTGATTATTGGGAAATTTGATATTGTATCAGTTTTTCGGCAGAACAGCCTACATGATGTATGTATAATTGAAAGATTTATTAGATTGGTTTATCTGATTACAGGGTAAAGTGTTCCACATCAGCAGGCTGGAGTGCTGGAGAAACCAGTATTTAGTTTGAGTCTAGAGCCTCAGAACAAGAGGAACCAATGAAGTAGCCTCAGCTATGCAAGCCCCATGGCAGTTCTTGGTACAGATCTGTTTTAGGGACTACAGCATCTGGAGTCTGATATCTGTTGACAATAGGAGCAGGGGACAAAAAGGTCAGGTGTGAATGTGTGGGTCCCTATTCTTGTCTTTTGTTGTTGTTCTGGCTGCGACTCTAGCCTATTGAATATCAACACCTAAATTTGACTGGTTTTCCCTGCTGTTTGTTGATCTACTTGCCACTCATTTACCGAAAAGCCCCCACCTTCCAGAGTGTATGCACATTGACAGTGGTGGCCCTTCCCTTCCCTCTCCTCTCCTTTCCTTCTTTTCTTTCCATCTCTCCCTCCCTTCCTCTCTCTTGTCGTGTTCTACAGCAGTGACATGACTTTTAGCAGGTTTTATACCAAGAGTAATTTGAGAAAAACTACAAGTTTGTTTCTGTCAGGTATCAAAATCAGAGTCATTGTCTTAGAGGACTGGGAAGGGCCCTGAAGTGTCATGTGAAGTTTGCTGGATCTGGGTGTGGGAAGAACTCTGGGAATGTGGAAACAGGGAGGTGGTGTTGCTTTCAACCAAAATAAGCTATATTTTAAGTTTTGAATTTGGTGAAATATTGAAGGAAACAGCTAATGCTATAGAGAAAACTCAGTGGACTACAGGAATGTTTTTTAAAAATATTTTTATTTCATTTACAAAGAGAAGGAGAAGGAGAGAGAGAAGCAGAGAGAGGGAGAAGGAGGGAGGGAGGGAGTGAGAGCCCATTTTGTGTGTGATGACAGTGTGGAGATATGCCTTATCTGACTTCAGAATTTACTCTATGTTTTTCCACCAGAGCTCTTTTGCCTCCACTATGGAGATATCATTTACCGGGAACAATTTTTCTACTCCAGTTGATTAGCAGGAATCAAAAGTAAAGGACAAAGTTAAGCACAGCACCTTGTAACCGTGATGCCTGTGCTCAGCAGCATGTTGATCAGCATGCCACACTTGAGTCAGGCCCTCTAACTTCCCATTTCCTCTTTCTTAGTGCGTGTAGCAGGTTTCACCATTACAGCAAATGAGGCTAAATAGAAACCCAGCAGGGAGAGAGCACAAGACATTACAATGATGCCGGTGTACAAATTTCATGGTGGATACAAGATTTAGCAATGTAGTAGAGGTCCCAACTATGGCTGTAGTTTTTAAGACACTGATTTATGTGTACTCAAAATACAGAAGCCCCTGGAACTAGAACATTCTAGAATGTTCTTGCACCATGGCCAATAGGCCATTGTGGTTGAGGTTCCTGATGGTAGACTGGAAGGTATGTAGGGTTTGGTGGGTGGCACAAGTTCCTTTTACCCTGTTCAGACAAGGCAAATGATTAAATCCTAGGCCTTCTTTCATGTTGTGAGGAACAGCTAATCTTAGACATTTGGAAGTCAAGCCTCAGAAAGTGCTGCAAGATTATCCCTTTTTGTCAAGACAGTCCTGATGAGGCTTACAACTGCAGTTTTGAGTTGAATTCTGAGCTTGTGGGACTTCACAAGAGGAGGAACGATGCTGAGCCAATGCCTCTGGCATGCGGTGTTGGCCCTGCCTTGGTAGCAGTGTGTCCAAGCATGGGTCTTTTCTGCTGGGCAGCTGCTTGTGCTGAACGCACGAGTAAATGGCATTCGTGTGAAACTCATCCTTTGTGTGTCATCACTGCCGACTTAAGATGAAACTTTAAGCAGTTAACCGTAGTGCAGGGACCCTGGAAAAGAATTAAGATTCAAAGTTTAGACATTTCTAATTCTTCAGCATAAATATCACCAGGATTATTTTTGCTATATTTAGGCAAAGCTTCCCAACAAGTAATTTTTTCAAACTTGTATAATTATAACAAAAATATGATTTGTTAATACCAACATAATATGTGTAAGTATGTATTTTTATGTTTTCATAGAGTTGCTATGTAGTTTTCAGAAATTATCCTATCAAGTAAATGGGAAAAAGCTGTGACTCGTCTCCTATGCTGCACTGCCAGTTACATAGGAACATCTTGCAGACTCCTTCCTGAGCTTTTGATTGTTTGCCTAGCAAAGATTTTCAAACGAAGCCTCTGAGACAAAGAAAACACACATCTTTGTGAAGTAACACTTTAGCTAATCACAAGGTGCGCATTGCTTTTTGTGTGTAGATAGTCTGTGCATTAAGGATATGGAAACAGACTACAGGCAGTTATGCTTCTTGTAGTGACTCTCGCCATGCTCTGTGCACCTTGGCCTGTTTATTTTCTCTCTGGTCTGTCAGTGTGTGTGTGTGTGTGTGTGTGTATGTATGTGTGTGTAAATTCCCCATTTGTCTTCTGGACATATTGCCTTGGTCTAATTTCTCAGACCTGGTGGCACCTCTCGTTTTTATCTCTCTGGTCTGGAGCTCTCCCTACAATGCTTCCTATTCTCAAGACACTTCTACACCCTATACAGTGTCTAGAAGTGCACATGTGTAGTAGCCCCTGAATCACACAGACAGCTGAAGATATTTGGAGTACAGTGGTGATGGAGAGATGACATTCCTGAGGTGTTTTATAGACCACACTGGTAAGAGCTGCTGATGCTTGGCCACGGACAATGAAGAGGGCATCAAGGTGACTGCAGAGATCGTAGGGTTCACTCATATTGGTTTTGACCGTGTAGTAGTAGTAATTACTTCTGATCCCGAGGGAAGTCCCTTTGTGTTGCTGTAACAGAATGCTGCAGGCAGAGTGCTTCATAAGACCAGACATTTCTTAGAGGGTTGGAGGCTAGGGAACTCAAGGTCAAGCTGCTGTCATCTGGTGGGTGACTTTTTGCTGTCTTCTTGCCTGGCTGAAGGTAGAGGATGAACCTGAACAGACACTGTACACTAACTCACAAGGCAGAAATGGAAAGGAGAATGCATTCCTTTCCAGCAGTTCCTTCTACAGCCGTGGTTCTCAACCTTCCTAATGCTGTGATCCTTTAATACAGTTCCTCATGTGGTACTGACTCCCAACTGTAAATTATCTTGTTGCTGCTTCATAACTGTGATTTTGCTGCTGTTATGAATTGTAATGTCCAAATCTGATAAATAATCCCTATGAAAGGGTCATTTGACCCCCTCCCTCCAAAGGGGGTTGTGACCCATAGGTAGAGAAACATTGTTCTATTGTGACAATAATCTATTCACGAGAGTAGAGCTCTCTTAACCGAAACACCTCTCCAAGGGCCCCTCCTCCCAACTCTATTGCACTGGGAATTAAATTTCCTATATCTGAATCTAAGTCCATAGCAACAACTCTGATTTATATAAGTGGGGAATGTTAATAACAAGAGATATAAAGAGGTCAGAGATATCTCTAGAAATCCGTGGTACCTGGCACAGCGTTCTACAACACAGTTATCTACTCTTAAATGTAGTTCTGAGTGTAGAAACCCTACTGTACAATAAGTATCGCAGCTACGTTTTACTATTAATTCTCAGTTTAGGGATAAGCATGGACCCAAGTCAGTGCGGCTTCTATGAACCATTTCTCTTGCAGGAAGTGGTACATTTTTTATGGCTGATGCTATCTCTGAATATGACATATAGAACCACTGTGTCCACTCTGCCAGCAGCTTGGGGATGAAAGCAACATGTAGAATAAAGAACTATGAGAAATGAAGAGAAAAGGATCCAGAACTTTGATGTACATCTCAACAGTTTCAAGTATGGCCTCTACCTCTTTTTATATGCAAATTCATACACGGCCTGAAGTATAACTCATAGTGTTTTCCTATTACTCGGACCATAAGGTATCCTAACTGATCAGGCCACTCTGAATTGCTGTGGGGAGGCACTAAATAATCTGTTTAGAGTGCAGTATTAGAGCAGAGCAAACTAGTCAAACCGAGATAGAGTTAGGAAAGGTTTAATTCAGAGATCATAGGTGTGCTGTCACACATAATTTTAAAAACACAATTCTTCCTTTATCCAGATCTGCGGCCTTTGCACCCAGCTTAGCTCCAAGATGGCTGCCTCTAGTCCCACCCTCTCCTTGTTCATTCCTCCTGGCTTAGCTCCGCCAATGGCCAATTGGTGCCTTTCCCAGGAACTCGATCAGACTCTTAGCTTCACCAAGCCGCCATGATCCATCTTTCCCCTGGATCTGCCCTACCAGCCCCACCCGTGATCCTTGAATCCACAGATAAAAAACACACACTCGTCCTTATTATCCTAGACTTTGACACTTAACACAATTGCTAGGTGAAGAATCTCCTTTGCTAATCTTATCGGCTAACAGCTAGCTCCCGCCAACCTCTTCGGGCCCCGCCCACGGTGGAGGCTGCAGGCCCTAGGTGCCACAAGGCCTTACATAACTGCTGCTTCCTTCTACTTCCAATGCATGGTTGCAAAAAGCCTTCTCCCTGAATCTCTTCTCGTCCTCCTGGGACCCAGAAGTCCCACCTTTACCCGTTGCCCAGTAATTGGCTCTCGTTGTCTTTATTGACACAATCAAGAACCAATTAGGGAATCAGCACCTACAGCGTACAACCACGGCACTGATAACTGCAATTCAAATAGAGCTTAGAGCACAAGAAGGAAACGTTAGAATACCATTCTTACCTTGTGAGACTGAGAGGATGACATACTGAAAAAGAGTCAAAGATAACTCTTAAAGGAGATAGACAACCTTTGTATTGAATCTGATGAGCAATATGCTGAGCTCTCATTTACACGAGTGGGGAAGGTTACTAAGAAGGTCACTAAGATGCCTCTAGACATCTATGGTACATGGCACAGCCCTCCACAACACAATTACCTGCTCTTAAATGTTAGTGGTTCCAAGTGTAGGAAATTCCAGGGTGGGAAAGTGCTTTTAAATTTCATCTTTTAAATTTATTTATTTAAACTATTTATTTGACTGTTCAGTATAATCACTGAGATGAAGTTGCTTGACTGCATTTCATGGTGATCTCTAACTTTGAGAAAGCCAAATTCAAGAAAAAGTTTGCTCCGCGATTTGAAAACTTGGAAAGTTTGGGCAGATAGCATACACACTAGGGGAAGCAAATCAGTGTTGTAGAAGAACAACGTTGATAAGAGAAATGAATTGAAGGGTGGCTGTTTGGAAGGACACAAAAGGCTGCGTTCACTGAGGGGATGCAGCTTTTGGAAGTAGCAATGCCAGTACCTTTTTGTCCAGTCTAGTGTAGGCAGCAAGGCAGGAAGAATGGATAGGATTTAAAAGAAGGGAGAAGCCGAGGGGTGCACACTGTAAGTTTTTCTTTTCTGAGAGTTGACTGCTGAGACTGAGGCATGCTAAAATAGGGAGTCTGGTGCTTGGGGTGAGTGATCAAAGTTTTGAATAATTACGTTTAGGCAGTGGAAAGAGGAGCAGGGGAGAGATAAATGAATGGGTCTCGGAGCAGCTGGAGTTGAATCTCATAAATCCGTGATGGAACCAATCAGCATATTTATGTGACTGCTGCCCTGGCAAGGCTCAGAGAACCTTTGAAGGGAGATAGGCAGTTTAGCTAACCCTAGCTGCGCTTTGGAAGTAGACCTGGAGCACAAGGTGAATTGACAAAGTAATTATGGAGAGCGCTGGTCAGAATGCTGCAGGAGTCACTCAGAGCCTCATGGGCAGGAGAAACAAATTCAGATAACCTGGAAACAGGAGACTGAAGAAAATTCTATGGATAGTTAGAATGAATCATTAGCCACCATTTAATCTTGTTTGGGGGATGAAGTTAAGTCTGGGTAGGGCTTTAAATGATAGTAGTACGGAATAAAGTCTGATTAGAGGATCAAATTATTTCTCCCATGAATTTTTCATAGTTCTTAATATATTTAAATAGTATTTATCTATTCCTTGAGACATTCATAATAGTATGTTTTGATTATATTCACCACTTCCCATGCCCCAACTTCTTCCCAAACCCAGCACATCCCTTCCTCAACTTCATACCTTGTTTTTCTTTTTCTTTACAATCCACTGCGTTCAGCAGTTGCTGTCTGCATATGCATAGGTGTAGGATGCACTGGAGGAGCATGGGTAACCTGCTTGGAGCCTTGTCCTTGAAGAGAACTGGCTTTCCCTTTCCCAATAGCCATCAGATGCCAGTTATTCTCAGCTAGAGGTGGGGTCTGGTGAGCTCCCCACCCATATCCATGCTAAATGTTGACTGCTTTGATCTTGTGCAGGACTTGGGAAAGCAGCCACAGCTGCTACGAGCTCAGAAGTGCATGGCCCTATCGTGTCCAGAAGGGACTATTTTGTTACAGTCCTTCTTCATTACTGGCTCTGATGCTGTTTCAGTCACTTCTTGCACGACATCATTTATGGGGAGTCGGTGATATATATGCCCCATTTAAGGTTGACAGAATTACTTAAATCACCCACTGTTACGGTTTGGATACTAAATGAGCCCTAAAGGCCTTTGTGCACTAGTTGCCTGTTGTACTGTTAGAGTATGGTGGAACCTTTATTAGGTAGGGCCCAGTGGAAGGATGTTGGGTCACTGGGTGTGTGCCCTTAGAAGGGACCCCAGCCCTTCCCAACTTTCTGGTACCCATAGACAGATGACCCTCCTTTACCATGATACTCTGTATCACCATGGCCTCAGAGCAGCAGCAGCAATCACCATGAACTGAATTTTCTGAAACTGTGAGTTCAGTTGAATTTACCATCCATGTTTGATAAACTTTGTTGATCTAGGGTATTTGTCACAGTGATAGAAAGCTAGCAACCAGCACTGTGGAGGGAGAATGTATATTTTAGAGGTGTTAAGGGCAGATGTAAAGGTCAGGTAGTCATTTAGCACTAAAGAGATCAGAACCAGGATGGTTTGGTTCTGGGCTTACCACGCAGCTCTGAAACGTGTAAAAAACAGGGTGCTTTGTGAAAACTTCAGGCAATGGGCAGGAAAAGAAATGCAAACCTCCTCAATTAAACAAATGTTTTATAAATGCATTTGCTGGTCTGGGGAAATAGTTTGAAGACATTTCTCTGTTCTAGGTGTTACCGAGAATCTCTGTGGCTGGCTATTGTCTCCTGGGAGGGCCATGCTCCTGGGGAATCTGGCAGAAAGCCAGGTGAGGCAGTTGTTTAGGAGTCAAGTAACAGGGTGATAAAAAGTCACTGGAGGGAGACAAGAGGGGATTTGATGTAAGTAATTGATTGTGAATGCAGCCTGAAGCATGCGTCATGAGGGGACCTTCACAGTCCACTGGCTCGGTGGACGGTTTAATCAAGAGGGCCATGTTCTTGTGAGTCCTGCTTCTCTTCTGAAAGGGGCTCATTCACTGGGAGAGTTACTGGGAACATGTGTTTATTAGGCTGGGATGGAAAGAGCTCTAACATTGTTGAAAGAGGTCAGCCATGTTTCTCAGCCTCTGCTGTACTCTGTGGTAGTTGACACTGCCACTGATAGGAAGTGATGGACAGAGAAGCCGTGGTTTTTCATTTGAGGTTTGATTGACCGTTGTATGTGAAATGTACCACTCTCGAGTCCTGAGTTTGTTTTCATGTGCGACTACAGTCAGGGCTCAGAGTATACAATTTTCTGTGATGAGCCACTGGTGTTCTTTTTTTTTTTTTTTTTTTAAAGTAAAACAAAACACGTTTCGGCCTGTGTCCTTTATTTTTCTTCTGTACACTAGGCCATGAATTCGTATGGAATGGGCTCCAGCAGCTCGGGTTCTTTCCCGTTAGTCCTCACAAAGTGTGCTTCTCTGGGTGGCACAGGCTAGAGCTTCAGCAGAACCCAGGTGCCCTTCTCTTCGACTTCCTTTTTCTTTTGATCATTCTCCACTTCTGGATTTTGATTTCCTCCACTTCTGGAAGCTGTCTCTGCTCTTCGAGTGCTTGATGTGCTCAATCCACACATTGGTCCTCTTGGCCAGAATCTTGCCCTTAACTTGCTTGTTTACAATGATGCCCACGGCATGCTGGGTGACATTGTAGACTCTTCCGGTTCTGCCGTGGTAACACTTATGGGGCGTTCCTTTTTGAACAGTGCCCATTCCCTTGACATCTGAATCACCCTTCTTGTAGATTCGGATGTAGGTGGTCAAAGGAACAACTCCATGTTTCCCAAAAGGGCCTAGACAACATACAGTGAGTGCCTCTCCTCTTTCCCTTTGTGTTGGTCATTTAGGTGAGTTACTGGAGATGGTTGTCGTGGCCGAAAGGACTGGTGCTCATTTTTATCATTTTATTATTATTGATGATATATTCTAGTTTACTGTTTTCTTATTTAAATATACTATCAGCCCATTCTTATTTTCATTTTGGAGATTGCTTTAAAAATTTAAGTTCTCTCTCCTGCTCAATTATGGAAGAGCATACAGTCTGTGTTTTACTTTGTTTTTAGGCTCTATGGGGCCTTTGATTCTTGGACGAATGTCATTTGTTGTAGCTGAATTTTCTCACACAGTTTAGGTGGTAATTAATGTTCACTATCAACAATGATTGGATGAGTTTTTTTTCCTGCTCTGGGGGAAATCTTAATGAAAATAACCACACACTGATGTGGCATAAGTTCAAGTGACTACAAATCCTGATTTCCTTTTTCTGTGATTACAATCTTCCTAAATTAGTTGCTTCCCTGGATCTGACTGTGATAAATTGTTTTGTAAGCTTGATTAAATAAATAGGACCATTGTGAGAGAGGGAAAAATACAAGCTTTAGCATCCATAGATGCTTCATTTGATTTATGGTAACAGAAAGCATGATTACTTAAAATGTTTATTAAGAAAGGCATGTTGCCATTAGGGTAATTGTTAGGACATTCATTTTTATGTCTTTTCAGATAGAATTTTTTTCTGTGATGACTTTACAGATTTTCTTTCCATAGCTGCCAGTTTCTCTTGGTGAGCCCCATTTAGTTATTGGTTAAGACAGAGATTCACACTGGCTTTGAAATTAACTCAGTTAAGCAATCAGAACAAAAAAATGTAGCCATTCAGTGTGTCTTAGTCTCTGAACTTACTGTTTTAAGTGTAAAAGCAAAACCAGTGGACCAACACAGGAAAATATAGTCACTGTGCTGGATAGTTTATGTCTACTTGACACAGCTAAAGTCATCTGAGGCAGGGAGAGAACCTCAAGTAAGAAAATAAGATTGGGCTGAAGGCAGGCCTGTAGGACATTATTTTAATTAGCGATTGATGGAGAGGGTCCAGGCCATTGTGTGTGGTGCCATCCCTGGGCTGGTGCGCCTGGGTTCTATAAGAAGACAGGCTGAACAAGCCATGAGGAGCAAGCCAGTAAGCAGCACTCCTGCATGGCTTCTGTATCAGCTCCTTCCTCCAGGTCCCTGCCCTGTTTGAGCTCCTGTCCTGACTTTCCTCAGTGATGAACTATGGATGTGGCAGTGTAAGTCAACTAAACCCTTTCTTTCCTCCTCAAGTGCTTTTGGTCATGGCATTTCATTGCAGAAACAGTCACCCTGGTTGAGCCAGTTAGTTCAGCTCGTTTTCCTTGGTTTTCAGTATTCAGGAGGTGCTGATGTTTTTATCATCTCTTTCCATCCTTCCTTTCTGCTTCTCCCCACCAGTAACTTGTATAACAAAATAGAGAAGGATGAAGAAAAGACATAAATATTATGTCTCTTGCTAATTCCTCTCCATCAACATCTGTTCAAAGATGTCACTACAAAACAGTTAAGCTACCTATTCTTGTATTATGCATTGACTGTTTATATTTAATGGTGAATGCATATTAAATGTATGTCAATGTTATTTTGCCTCAGGTTTCTATTTTGGAAGCCAATATGACAACTATGGTGTGATCTTGTTTATAGTTTACAGGAAACTATCTTTGAGCTTATCATTCACATGAACACATCGTGGATCAGTTCTGAGAAATCTTCACTAGGGGGATGCAGTAAATATGAGGACCCTGCTTGCTATGAGATTTTGATTGATTCTATTGTGAACTTATCTGCTTGAGAATAACACTGGATAGAGATGTGTCACATAAAGTTGGTGACCCAGAATGTAGTCCTGTCTCCTCACCTCTAGTTGAGAAGTCAGTCACTGCTCTTTCTGCTCTTTCTAAATAAAATCTACAGCCAGTGAAGCCTGCATGTGCATCTCGGAGATCCTCTGCAGATAATGAAAGGATGTCTGTAAGGGACTCTGGGATGCTTCAGAGGAATGCATGCAGATAATGAGAGGATGTCTGTAAGGGATTCTGGGATGCTGCAGAGGAATGCAGTTAGATTTTGTAATATCATGTTGATGTTGTTATTTATCAGGCTCCAAGGAGGCCTCTTTGAGTTTCCTATTTGAAGGCCCAGAAATAATTTTCCTTAACATGAAGTTTTCCATGGAAATGCAGAAACGGCCTTTGGAACATAACATTTGCATACTACACATTCTTCTGAGTTCTCTTTCTGAGCCTATTACTTTGTATTAGCCTGATTTCTCCCTCACTCTCCAAATTGTGTCGATTATCCTCTTTTACTGCTATTTTTTTTTCTGTTTGGAGGACTTTCATTAGTTGGGAGTTTAGAAACAATACTAATTTTCTTTGAGAATGAAAATACATATAGGCAAAGAGAGGCTAGGTTTTGTAGTAAACGTTGTATCCTGGCTCTTCTTGCCTTATCTGGGTCCCCTTGTATCTTGACTTTCTATGACTTCTTTGAGAATCTGTTCTATGGTTCAGCCAGGTTCCAGCAGGTGTCATGTATCATTGTGCAAACCTTCACGAGCTGCAAGTCTTCTCTTAAAATGTATTTAATCACATATCTCAATCTGCTGTGTTAACTAGGCGCAAAGCCAACATGAAACTCTTACACAAATAAATATGGCAGAACCAAATTAAAACTCTTGCATTTTCCCTGTCTCTAGATTTGGCCATAGCAATAGCCTACTTTTCTGTTTGTGGTTATCATCATTGTGTTCTGTGACACACCTCACCTCAAGTCTGCCTTTGCCAACATTGCATAGGGAGCCGTTTTGCCCCCTAGGCTTGCTATAAACCAAATATGTAATGAAGAGACATACTTTTTATATTTGCCTTCAGTTGTATAAAGTAACTTTCAATACTCCATTATCCCCCTTTGTCTTAATGTAATTTAGCAAGTTAAAGTACATTATTTAAAATTTGAAACTTTGAGTTGAATGTCTTTCTGTGGGAGTGTATATACACTTGTGTCTGGCTAAATGGGGGGACAGGAAACTCGGTGTGCTACAACATGAGTTTTTTTCATTAAAATTGTTTGACAGGAGAGATAGGAAATATGTACCATTTGGAGTATCCTCTCTACCAGAAATAGATGGAGTTAGGATGAGGTTGGGCTTGACAGGTAGATGCTGCACTTGGTAAGGTGTTTTAAATGCTGCCCAGGATTGATCTTTGACCATAGGCTGGGAGAATGAGAACCAGAAGTGCAGCCGCAATGAATTAGAATCTGGAGGGGTTGGTCGGAACATGTCCAGCATTCAGGATGCCAGTTGATGAGGCACAGGGCATGCTAAGATTGCAAAATCCACTGTTATGTCGCCTGAGAGTTCACGGCAAAGTGTGTTAGGAAGGGAGTCACTTTGTGGGAATGAGGAGGACCAAAGCCCATAAAACTCCCAAGTACTTCCAACATCGCTTCGCAGCTCTTCTTGCCAAAGCTGTTCTTGCAGTCCTGTTAGCAGAGTGCTGGAATAGGTTTTGCCTCTCAAAGTAGAAGGAACAAATGCTGGAGAAGAGACAAGGGAAAGAACTAACACATGTCACACCTCTCAGAGCCTTTCTCCTTCAATCCTATAGGAGAGTTCTAGTGACTAACCTTTAGTTCTATTATATTGTGTGTGCATATGTGAACACACATGTGTGCGTGTATGTACTATTTATTTCACAATCATACTTACTTTCATGTATTATTTATTTAACTCTAAGATAGATAGCAGAACAAAGCCAGAGAAGTGGCCTACCAGCAGATAAGTGACAGTCAGAATTCAGGATGCGCGCTTGAATTAGTGTGCACTATATTTTTCCCCCACCTGCCCACTGCCCAAATACTATTACTCAGTGTAACCCAATAAAAACATATTTGGCTTTTTTTCTCCTGTGTATATAGCTGTTAATTAACAATGAATTAAATTAACTTCAGAACAACAGTTTGGTATGTTTGAGATACATAAATGTTATTTTATAGTTGATTTTTTTGTTTTTAAAAGAGATCAGGATGATTGCTATGTTCTAGAATTTCTGTAATGCCAACACAGCAGACAGGGGTTGGGTGGGGGGGGGAAGCTGTAGCTTCATCAACACTTTTACCAAGTGGCTTTGCAACACATCTAGTTTCACAAATCCCCACACCTATCTGTAAGGTATTGTGTTTAGCCTTCTCCTGCTGTCTTCCAAGACAAAGCCTTTATAACCACTTAGAGAGGGAGGGAGGGAGGAATGGAGAAAAAGAGAGGGGGTGGAAAGAATTGCATTACTTTAGAGTACATTAAAGTTTCTTTTTGTTTTATGTAAGGCAATAAAACATGTGTGACTTGAAATAGATGAGTGGCCCTATTGACAGATAAATGTGTAGATCAGTCTTTAAATAGTAGGCTTTTTAAACCTGTGCTTGAGTTTGCGTTGGAGTTTTGCCATATTGTTTAAATTAGCTCAAGAGCAGAGAGGAGACTCTTAACAGGAAGCCATTGTAATTTTCTGCTCTTAGACATCAATGTTTTTACGAGCTGAAGTTCACTGTCTCAAGGGACACTAGGATCACTCTGGGATGGTTTCTGAGCCTGTTGAATTGTACATTGGTATTTTCAAGCCTGCCCATAGAAGAGTAGGGCCTTTATTTCATTTTTGTGATGACATGACCCTATCCCCAAAAGTTATTTTTTTTACAGTGCACTTTTTTGAAACTAATATTCAGAACAAAACACTTTAACTAATTTTTCGGTAAATGTGTTCCATGTTTATTTTGAAAAAAAATCATAGGGATTTAATTATTATTTGGCTTTTAATACCCATGTAACAAAGCAACAGATTAAAAAAAAACCCTATAACTGAAGATTTTCTGAGATATATAGAATAAACTATAATAAGCATTTTGCAATTGGATATAAAAACGTGAGTTACATTTGTTTCTATTAAAAAGACCCAAATTTGTTATTTTTATAAAGTTAAAATTCATGTACAGTGTTTTAAATAACTTTACCATCATCACTATCTATAAAGCAATTTTTAACAGTGGTGCTTTGTTGAATGTGACTTGACAAACATTTACTGTTCCTTGCTTGTACAGTTGGGTCAATGGATTTCCTGTTTAGAAAAGTGACAGGGTGGAAGAGAGTGGGTGTGAGAAGACAGGACAATGGCTCTCTAGTAGGCTCATACTACGTCCAGATGGTTTGTGGGATTGCTCAGTAGGTCACTGAGATGCTGGTAAATCAAACCAGAGTTAACATGGCATGCTGCAGACATCTTGGTATATAGCAAGAAACTTTTGGAAAGGCCGCGTCACCCCTCTGATGTAATAGAGGAGGAGTGTTGTGTTGAGAAGGAAGCATGTCACACATATTGACCATGCTGTCACTTTCATGTATCATAGAGTCTCAATCTGTGACCATGATATAATGCCCTTGGACATCTCCATCGTTCCTGTGCCTCTGTCCTGACTTCTACCAGAGGCAACTGTAGGCATTCCTTTGGTCTTGAGGACTCAGATGCAGAGCTTCTGTGCCAGGGCTAGGGCTAATTGTCAGCTTCTGGCTTCTTGGTGCACCTGCCCCTTGGTGATGTCTGTGGTCTTAACCTGCTCATCTCTGAGTTCCACCTGCTTGGAATGGGAGAGGCTGCTCAGAGTCTCTGGGCTTAGAAAACCTTCAGCACTTGAACATCCATCAGATCCCCTCTTCCTGACAAGTGTGTGTTCTGCTTCCTTTCTCTTGAGACATTTTCCCTCAGTCAGTCTTGATTGGCTCTTGTAAAGAAATGAGCACATTATTTGTGAAAGGCACATGCATATGCACACCCGTGAACTTATCCCAACATACACAGAAATACACATGCTTTCTCATACACACACATACACACACACACACACACATACATGCACACACACACATATGCTCTCTCATACAATACACTAACATACATGCACATGCATGCACATACATGCACACACATATACTCTATATACAATATAAAACAAGCTTGCACACACATACACTCTCTCATATATAATATACAAATGTACATGTACACATATATGTCTCTCTCTTTCTCCTTCTCCCCCCCATATCATACAGCTCTTCTCTACAAATAATCCCTTGACATAGATGACAGTAAGCACAGACATGTGCTGTTATAACCCAACTGTCCCATCAAAGCAATGTGCATTCATTTGTTGTCAAATTTACGGAATGCATTACGTTTACTTGAAATCTGTAGCCCTCAATCAGCCTTCCGTGTATCCCTAGTGATAGAGCTACTGCTTTCTACAGTCACTGCAGGCCCAGGTATGTTGCTTTTCTGCATCCTATGATACTGGTAACCACTCAGTTCTCTCTGAAACATATTGTCTGTGCCTGGGTTTTCACAGAGTTACCTTGTGTACCATTTATTAGCCTTATCTATTATACGTATGTCCTTTTTCCTTTCACTGCTGAGCAATATGACCAAAAAAAAAAAAAAAAGTGATTCAAAGGATGGAGCGGGGCTTGGTGTGAAACTAGCTGTGACCTCACTATCCATAACCAGGACCTCACTGAAGCTCTGGCTTCTGAGACACTGAGAGAAGGAATGAGAGGAAGTCTTGGGTGCCACATGGCCTAGAGCAGTGCTTTTCAATGGGGGCCTTGTTAGCGTAAGGGTGGGACCGTTCTTCTCAAGGAAGGGCTCTCCCAGGCTCTGCAGGGTGCTTGGTGTCCCTGGCCTCCAGGCTTCAACTGCTGGTTACATCCTCCATTGTGTCAGGCCCAGACTGCCCCACGCACTCATTCTCAGACTACTGTTCAGTGGTGGTACAGTCCTGGGGTCAGAGGTAACTGCAGGTTATAGTTACCCCTTTTCTCTGAAGCCACTTACCCTTTACTTATCATTTTTATTATTTTGGGAGAAATAATATAGTGTATTCATTCTGGTGTCGTTTTTGTTAACTCACTGCAAGGTGTACCTCTCTCACACTATGTTTTCAGTTTTTCTTCCTTCCGGGGCATTGTCTTTATTGAAATGAAACTTTGATACTTAACAAAAGCTACTTCTGATACTTCAGAGTCAGCCCAGACCTGAGCTCCTGGGCTTCTAGGAATATACCACTTCCCATGAGCTCCTAGATACCTGAGTCACATTTATCAGGTTGCACTACATTGTGTTTCATGCCTACTTTTCAGTACACGCGTAAGAACAGATACCATTTTGATGGTGCCAACAACTGTGTGTAGCATGTAGTAGAGGGTCAAGAAATAGTTGCTGTCATTTAAACAAAGGGCGAAAGCTATTGTTGAAGTGGAAAACATTTAGGTAGGAGGAAAGCAGAAACAGCTTATATCAACTGACTGTAGAGTAGGCTATGTTTCAATCTTGAAATATGGGATGAAGGTCTTTGCTCTCTTGTGCTGACCATGAGGGATGGTTGACAAAGACTACATGGCCCTGGGTTAGCACAAGGCATCACCTGAACTTGGAAGAACATTTTTTGTAGTCAAGTTAACTTCTCTTTTTTTTCAAAAAACCCAGAGTGATGTAGAAATGTCAGAGATTGTCAGAATGATTTCAGAAGCTTGGAATTGGGGGATGGAGAAGGGTTGAATTCACAAGAGTGAAGGACTAGACAGTAAGTTATACCTCAATACAATTGATGGATGTTGAGAATGTCAGGTTTTTTCCTAGTCTCTGAACCTCTTAGCTTTATCACTGAAGATGCTTTCAAACCAACTCTAAGTTTAAAAGAGCTCTTTCTATGGTATTTTCAACATTCTATGAGAATGGCTCCAATTCTCAACTTTTCCTCCCTCCCTCCCTCCCGCCCTCCCTCCCCCCCCCCCCCCCCCCCTCCCTCCCCTCCTTCCTGCCTTCCCTTCCCCTTCTCTCCATCTCACCTTATATCTTCCTTCTTTCTTTCCTTTTTATTTTGAGACAGGGTGTCACTATGTAAACTTGGCAGGTCTAGAACTAACAGTAGACTAGGCTAGCTTAAAACTCGTAGAGATCCTCCTGCCTTTGTCTCCTCTGCCTCCTGAGGGCTGCGTTATAATGGTATGTATCCTGGAATTTTGTTGTTTTCTTTACAGGGTCA
>NW_021604700.1:1407164-1467164 GCF_004785775.1 Grammomys surdaster | reverse complement strand
GTACAGTATTTGTTTGTCTGTGCCTGATTCAGTCTACCTACCACCATAACAATCACTAGTTCTGTATGTGTGGTGAATGATAGGGCTTCATACTCCATATAGGTGAATGGCACCTCATAGTTTATATGTACCACATTTTTTTTATCTGTCCATCAATTGAGTGATTCAAGTTCTTGGCTCTTGTGAATAGAATACAGGTGTCCTGAAATCTTGTCAATATATTGGTTATGTTCTCTTTGGCTATCTATCCAGAACTGAGTCTCTACAGTCTATGGTGCTTCTGTTCTAATTTTTTTCTAATATTGTTTTCTCTAATTGCTACACTCTAGTGTTCCAGGGCTCTTTTTCCTTCACTTCCTCACTGGCTCTTACCCTGCTTCTTGGTAAGATCCATTCTACATGGAGTCAGCTATCTCACTGTGGCTTGGGATTGAATTTTCCCCATAATAATGCTGTTGAGACATTTACAAAATATACTTTGCTATTTATACATGTTTGAAAATACCTATTTTAATCTATTGCTCACTTTTTGCCTTTTATTTCTCTTAGTCTATATTAATTGGATATAAGGGGCATTTAACCCCTTCACTGTTTCCTTCTGCTACAGTCTATCTGCAGCATCTTTGCTGATGGTCTTTATATTGCTCAGTTTATAAATTAGTGGGGCTTCTTCTTTGATTTTTTTCTTTTCTTTATTTCTCCCCACCTTGCTATTGGAGTTCCTTATATATCCTGGAAATTAATCTCTTATCAAAAGTATAGTTTAACCTGGTCTCTTCCATCCATCCACTCTGCTTATTATTATTATTATTATTAGTATTAGTATTAGTATTAGTATTAGTATTAGTATTAGTATTAGTATTAGTATTTGTTGAGCGAAGGGTTTTAGTCTGGTGTAACCCTGTTTGCTTGCTTCTGCCTTTGTTTTCTGTGTTTGGCGTCTCATCTCCTCATCCAGTCCAATGTCTTCAAGTACTTTTCCTTTGTTTTATACTTTTGTAATTTCAGGTTTTCTATCTAAGTTTCTAATCCTTTGTTTTAGATGATTTTTGTAACTAATGCAAGGCTGGGGGTCCAGAATCTTCCTTGTGAATGCAGATGCTCTGTTCTCCCAGCACTGCCCACTATGGGCCATTCTCCTTCCAATGCATGTTCTTAGCACCTTTGCTGAAATCCAGTTGGCTGAAAGTGTGTGTTTTTCAAAGATCATAACAGAAAACTTCCTAAGCCCTTATTTAAATTGCAGCCATCTGTTTAATCTTTTGCATGTTCAAGCTTCAGTGTCTAAGTCTGTAATTTAATTAAACACAAGTTATATTTCACAGGTTGTTTTGAAGGTTCATGGTTAACACCTAATCCATAAAATGTATTTCCTAATTGATTATTGTAAATAATTACAAGTGGAACAATCACAATCATTCCTAGTTTAAACAGTCTTGTAGATAAATTAGATGTTTCAATAAAGTTTACATGTCTACAGTTATTGGGTTAATCAAAATCAGCTTATGAAAGATTTTACTTTTTATGAATTCTTTTGTTAACAGAGAAAATAAATTCATTCTATGGGGCATATGCAGGATACATATGAGACACAACTCTCTGACAGCCTTTTTTCTGTCTTGTTCTTGTGGAAAGGAAAATATTTAAAAATCTGTATTTGTGTGTCAGCTAGGAAAATAAATGACTGGTTCTAATAATTTCATTAAGAAATTAGTTCCACTCCTTTTAGGTCATTGCTCTGAACTTTGCAGGTTTTAAAAAATTGCACAAGGTAAAAGGTGAGTTACTTTTGGTACATTTTAAAGTAAATAAATTCATGATAATGTCAAAATGCATAAACTCAGTTCTATAGCCCCTCGTTTTCTTTCTCATTTTCCTCCTCCTCCTCATCTTCCTCCTCGTCTTCTTCCCCTCTTCTCTTCCTCCTGTTACACCGAGTAGGCAAATACTCTTTGCCAGAAGAAAATTGTACACTGCTCTTATGAAAGGCTTTCTTAGTTAGGGTTTGTTCAATAATTCAGAATGATTCATGTTAGTGATGAGTGCTGAAACAGAGAAAAAAAGTTAGTTGGCTAGGATATTATCACTTGCGTGCTAAGAAAAATAAATGTTCTCGAAAAATAACCACCCAAAGGACTGGACACATTCTTCTTTCGTTTCTCTCCCGGGGTCTCCGACAGCGGCAGGTTGTAGTGGCTCAGCGCTGTGAGTTTCGGCTTCCATCACATGCGCCTCTATTCAGCAGATACTGAACTTCGGCAGTGTGCGAGACACTCACTTGGCACTGGGGTGGCTGAAAACAAAAACCAGATGCAGTCCCGCCCCACTCTGGCTAACAGTCTGTGGAGAGAGAAATTGATTAAATAGTCAAATTAAACAGTTGAAAATCTAAAATGTAGCTTGGAGAGTCTGAATTAGTGGAGGGAGGCAGGCACAGCTTCTCCACAAAGGAGGGAAGACGAAACTAAAAACCTGGGAGAAACAGGAATTAATAAGGGGAATGGCAGAAGAAAGAACAGCTTAGGAAAAGACACAAAGAAAAATATCCTATGGGATAAGAATGTGCAAACCAAGTAAGAAAATAAAAGACACAGAGAGTTTCTGAAAGTGGAAAGCAGACCATGAAGAACAACGTAGTCTGTGCTTAGGGGTTTCATCCTAACACTGGAGGGGTTTAATTGGATTATGATGTAATAGTGCTTATATCTACTTTGTTTCCCATGGGCAATGGATTAAAGAGGACATCAATGTGCCTTATGAAGGGACTCTTAGGGTCTCTCCTATAGTCTGGGATCTTTGCAAGCCAAGAAGACAACTCTAGGCCCAAGGTTGTAGCTGAGGAGATGGGAAGGCATGGAAGACATTCAAAAGCTATTTAATAGATAAAATGGGTATGGTTTGGTGGTGGTTAGGTATGGGAGGAATGTGAATGAGCAAAGGTTCAATATTAATGTTGCCTACATTTTGAACTGGGATCACTGGACAGACATAGATACTTTCCCCATAGATGACAGATTCTAAGAAAGAACCAGATTCTAAGGTAGAAGTAAAATCATAAATTTTTTGTTTTGATACCTCTCCAGAGATAAGCAGGATGCTTTAGTAAAAATGGACCAGACACCGTGGCGATGGTTTCATAGTGAAGCTGCATTAGGTGAGAGAAGTACACATGCAAGGCACCCTAGTGGACCAGTGCAGTCCACCATTGCAGTGACTATTAACTGAGGGTCTTGCCAAGGATGAAATCACCCAGGAAGAATGCAGCTAAGATGGCCTAGAAAAGATCCTCTAGGAACTACAAGATCTTTATCGACCAAGTAAGGAGAGTCTGCCACTGAGAGACTCAGACACAATCATAAAAGGGCAGGGCGATTGGAAGATCATGGAGATGGAGACAGAGTGGCGTATTATCATGAGCATCCCCTGTGACTTGACTCCAAGGTATTTTAGTGAAGCTTTGAGGCCAGAGGCCAGATTTGATACCAGTTGAGACCTTCATGCAGATGAAGAGGAGGTTATCATAGACACACAGTTGGATGTTCATGCCAAAAGGAGATGAGAGGTGGGATGGCAGTAAGGAGAATTAGGGCACTAAGCTATTCTGTTGTCTTGTTTTTGGATTGTAGAGTCTTGAAGGACTTGAAATCTAATAAGAAAGAGAGTAAACATTTATGGTAGAGCAAGTAAGTCAGCAGAAACCAAGGCTTCAAACATTGTGTGTGTGACTGTTTTTTTCCTTTGGTTCCTAGATTCTGACTGTTCATTTGTTTGGGCATCACACAAATGTCTCAACCTGTAAGGAGAGGGATGCTAGGATTCTCTGTGAACTTCTTGGCTCCCTTCCACAGTAACAGTTACTGATGGAAAAGTGTCTTTATTAGTGTTTCCATTAAAATCAACAGAACCAAAATCCAAACAAGGAGGGCACAGAGAAGTAAACTTGGGTGAGATTTTAGAAAAGAAAAAGAGGAGGAGGAGGAGGAGGAGGAGGAGGAGGAGGAGGAGGAGGAGGAGGAGGAGGAGGAGGAGGAAAGAACATCACCGTTATCATTCACAACCATCTTAACTTAGTTCTTTGAATACATTCATAGTTACAGCTTCTTCACAAACTCATCCTAGTAGTTCAGGCCTTATCTGAACTGCTTATTTGTGGTATTTGGGACCCCATGTGGTCATTTAAGAAGACAAATCCATTGTTTTGCCTGACAGCATTTTCTCTTTGTCCCAGTCCATTTTACCTCCCTAAAGAACTTGTAGTGGCATGGAGAAAGAATTGAAATGTGAATCTCTAATGAACAATGAATGTTCTTTCAAGATTATAGAAAGAGGAGGTGGGTGAGGGGACAAGATGGATGGATGAGATGGAAAAGCCGTTTTGAAAAGACACTGCCTGCCTAGAAATAGGGGAAGGGGCTAAGCATAGCGCTAGTTCTTTTCAAATTTCTTTATATATATGTCTGATAGTACATTTGAACACACACTTTTCTCTTGGTCTCTGTTAAATCTTCCTTCTTGGCTCATGTAAGAATACATTGTGTAAGCTTGACAGAAGTCAGCCCTCCAGCTTTGTTATTTAGGAGGACCAAGTGCTTACATCGGAATGGAGTGTATTCACACTTCCTTCCTGGTTTGAGATGCCAGGATTCAGTAAACGTTGGTCATTGCTTGCTGGCTGTTACTCTGTTGTTCTTAAGTGATCCTTGTGGGTCTCTGGGCTGTCAACAAATATAAACGGTATTTGTTTTCAAGTATCCACTGACAGCCCCTGGTGTGTGAAATAGTTCAATAAAGAGAGACTTTAACAAGTCAGGCACCTAGGTCTTTTTCTTTCATGCATTTTGTAAGTGCCTCACTGACTAACTGAAGCAAAGAAAAACCCGATTTACCTTCAGATGTACACACTGTAACTTCAGCTTGTGCGAAATCTTAGGGTGACCAACAGTCTCATCTATCACTGTCCTTAAGAAATTTTATGAATCTAGATTTTTAAAAACAATTTTAGGGCTTTCAGTTCAAAGCATTTGCACGTTCAAACATGCATTCTTTTCTAGGAGGCACATTTTTAATTTAAATTTAAGGTGATACGTAGCTTTGATTGTCATAGATCAAGGCACCGAATCACACAGGTACAGCTTAGCAAACCTGTATTTCACCAGCAAGTTAACTCATCAGAAAAAAAATGCATTGTTTTTGGTATCACACAAATCTCTCATTTTTCTCCAAGCACATCATTTATATGTCTGTTTCTGCCACCTTTGAGACATTCTTAAATATGTCCTTATTTGCCTTGTTTCTGTGGACACGTATTTATGTCTTATTGTTTCCTGTCTTGATTGTAGCTGTCCCCTTTACAGTGTTCCTAAATTCTTAGCCTTTGAACTTCAGAGGAGCTCAGGATGCCATGGCAAGACTGTGGATTGCTGCTGCTGTAAAGAAACGTGCCTTCTATTGAAGAACAGGGTGACGGCTCAGTGTGGTTTTCTCAGTAAGCGGTGCCGTCTCCCTATTGACATGGTGTTACTGCTTGGTTAGAACACCGTTGAGACTTGTGTTTGGGAAGTAGGACAGATTCAGAAAATACACCTTGAGTCCTTTAAATCAATTTGATGGCAGATTTTCCATATGTTCACGGTGTTCTTTTATTGAAGGTTCATGCAGTTAAACTTAGACTGGGGGCATGAGATGCTTGTGAAATGTAGCCATACGTCTCCTATCCTGAAGACCTTCAAACGCTTTTCACCCTTACAGTTGTAGTGAGATTCATCCCCCTTCGTGTTATTCATATAGTATTTTTGTATTGATCATCAAACACCCAAATCCTCATTAAAGGAATAGCAAGTTTTGCCTCCAGCTTAGGAGTTATCAAGTAGAGAGGCCACAGAGTTCAAGAATTTCCCCTCTTGAAAGAGCAAATAATTTATGACTATATATCAACATTTAGGTAGAAGTGACAAATTTTCAACTGTCAAATGCAATTGACTGATGAGGTTTGGGATTTAGCGCAGTTAGAAGTGCTTCAAAAATCAGTATTAAACATGTGGTAAAGAGCCAGAGACAGTGACAGAGAGTGAAGGGGGAGGGGGAGGAGAAGAAGAGGGGGAGAGAGGGGGGAGTTAGAGCTCTCGTCTAGAGAGCAAGATGTGCTGAGTTTGGTGAGGGCCGGGTACTGAGTTTGACTGAGGCATCTGAATTTTATGGGACATATTGTAGAGCTCGCATCATACCTGAGAGGAGAAACTTTGTGCCTCTCTGGTTCCTCCAGAAGATCTTTAAGCAAGCGTATTTTTATGGAACAAATATTTTAAGTGTGTGAACTTTTGCAAATTTGGTCTAGAAAAATCGGATATTGCTGCAGCACATGCTTCCTCCCCCCTCTCTCCCCCTCTTCTTCTCCTCCCCCTCCCCTTCACTCTCTGTCACTGTCTCTGGCTCTTTACCACATGTTTAATACTGATTTTTGAAGCACTTCTAGAGATCTGCGTAGCACAGCATGCCAGCCCTGTGTTCTGTCTGAAAGACTCCTGTAGGGCCAGGGCTTGAGTTGATCTGGGGGCAGGCAGAACTTGAGCTCTAATCAGTCCCATTTGGTGCTACATTTATAGATGAGGCATGGCTCATATTCCACTCAAAATGGGTCAACCAAAAAGGAGCCATCCCTTTTTTTCATGGAGAAAATGTTTCTTGTTATAGCATGCATGTTAGCTGAAGAAAATAAGAACCAACCATAAGGGTGAACCTGAGTAACTACAAGTGACGCTGACAATAATAGGAATAAGTGGTTTTTTATTAAGAGATTGCCACAGCTCCAAATGGTTTTGTTTGTTAACTCATTTGAATGTGCAATGTAAACTGCCTACTGGGTGTTAATGGTGTTTAATTTATTTAATATGACTAGGAGTTCTGCTATTGTCTTTATTTTGTTAATGAAGAAACTGTTACTAAGAAGTTACATGTCCAAACAACTGAAATGACAAAGATTTGAACAAACTCCAGAGCCCACATTTTTAAAATGCTTTTTATTCTTCTCTCATGAATTACATCCTGACTGCGTTTCCCCGTCTGTCTTCTTGTTCTTAAGCAGGCAGCTCTCCTGCTCTAATACAGAGGGTCTTCCCCCGCTTTCCATCTCATGCTTAAGGCGTCTCATCCAGCAACATCTTTATGGACATTTGACAAAGCGGCATCCTCCTTAGAAAAAACATCTTTTAATTTGAATTTGAAGATCAAATGTAACACACTGTGAATATTTGTACTGGTCTATCATGAAAGCAAATGTAAACTGCCTACTGAGTTTTGATGGTGTCTAATTTATTTAATGCAGCTGGATGCAGGTGATACACCAAGAAGGTTGCTCTGATTTAAAAAAATGTTTTATATGAAGTGCCTTTGAAATATGGTTGTCACAGTTGTTATCAAGAAGTTAAATACTTAATGTTTGTGCTTTTCATATGTTGATAATTTTAAAAGAAAGCAAGTCTTTAGTCTATCTTGAATGATACAAAACCTTTTTTTTTTTAACATTTCAGTGTGATTTTCATGTTGAAAGTTACATAAATTGTCAAAAAATGTCAAGGCATGTTTTGGGTCCAAAATGTCATTCTTTAGCCTTTTATATGCTGCTTTTCTTTCTCTGAATAGCATATAATTGTATATAATATTTTGACTCTGCAGTATATTCTTCACAGTTCAAAAGATCATTTCTTAGAACATGCAGAATAAATATACTTGAGGAAAGAAAGCTAGGACCTTTACTCATGTGTTCATGTACATGTGTAGAAACACATCCATATGTATGTAGGTTGCTTCTGTATACATATCCACACTTACACACTCATGAATACACTATCTACACACACACACACACACACACACACACACACACACACACACCACTCACATGCTCAGATATACATTTTTGAAAGCCATACCAGTTCTGGCTCAAAGGTTTTCTTTGGCCAATTTTGATATGGTGCTAACCTCCTTGCAAACAACTTTTTGACATTATTTATACCTTGTCATAATGGGCCTTGCATTCCTGCATTTAATATCTCGTCCTGTGTATTTATAAATTTTATATTTCTACATTGGATTCTTTCTGTAAAAATTCTTTTATGACAAGAAGATTTCTTTTCCATGCAATCTGAAAGATAAGAGATAACAAATTAAGTGGCATAGCCTTACTAACTTTCTAAAAATGAAAGACTTTTGGAAACATAATGTTCAGTAAAGCAAGAGGAAAATACTCTTCTTTAAAAACATTTAAGACATGGAACTTTCTGACTTAATTTTAGGTAGAGAGACATAGTTCCTGCTTGTCATTGAGATTTCCAAATAATTATAAAAATATTTAATTGAAAAATAACATAAAACCTTCCAAGCTGTCTCTGAGTTGCCTTCATTCCACGTTGTTCTAAACCATGAATTTTCGAATGGCCTGTGGTGCTTCACTTGAGTTTTCTTTCGTGGGGATAAATCTGTGGCTATGTTTCATATTACATTCTGATCTTTATAACTTGATAAACTCCATGAAATCAGGGATTCCTTCAAAGATTTTCTGTTTTCCCTACTCCCCAGGCATCGGAATGATAGGAGAGGTTAGCTCTTCCATTTTCTTGGCAGGACAATATTTCTTTCTTTGACTCTTAATGATGTGATGGCATCCAGCATGGATCTTTGGGCAACTCTCACAAGACTCCGAAGAATTCAAAAGGGAAATAGCAACAGCAGTATGTAATGGATCAGCTCTTTGGAATGGAGAGCTATTAATTTATACCAGACCACTTGTTCAAGGTTACTTTACCCACCCTCCTCTGTGATCCAGAGCCAAAGGATTCTAATGGGTAATTACCTTTTGTCAAATTACGTCTTGACTTACCTTATAGTATAGAATTTTATCCCAAAGGGCTCATAGACACTTTATTAACATGTCTCTCATTCTTAACATATGCTTTAAGAAGGAGCTAGAAGCCAAATATTTTCATTTACCTCAGGAATACCCTATTTCCTAAACAGGGATGGAGACTAGACTATATTCTGGGGAAAAATTTAGCAGTTTCCCCAAATAATTTGAAAGACTTTCTTCTATGATTTATTGATGAAAAACCTTTTAAATATGTATAATTTAAGGTATAATGGATTTTAAAATTCTAATACATTGAATGAAAACAAGTACATATAATTGTATACAAATAACTTCTATAAATTTCTAAGAATTATGTCTAGAAACTTTGTATACACTGAGAAGGATATATATGCAATAACTATTAGTGAATGAAAGCAAAAAGAATTATATGAGAGGATTGGAGGGAGAAAAGGGAATGGAAAATATAATTATAATTTAATCATGAAACCATTTAACATATATGTCTATGTTTCATAATTTTTACTGTTTATCTTTATTTGGTTGGTTGATGAAGTCAGGAAAATGATGTTAATGCAAAGGTAATCTTTTCTGTATGCCATAATGAGTGCTATGCAGCTTAAGTTTGATATTTGAATTGTTGGGCTATCCAGGGATGAAGTACTTAGAACTACCCAGAGACTGAGTGCACTTACAGGATCTTGTGAATTACCTTGCTACTGATCACCCATGAAAGTTAAGATGCCTGGTCAATCAATTCTAACACCTACCTCTGTCTATCAGAAACTTGAAGTTTCTTGATGCAGAATTGAGATGATTTTTGTAGTGTTGTCCTGTTTGATATCAATATTGAGTCTGCATTCTGGGACTCCTTTGGTTGCTTATGATTAGGCCTCAATAGTAAGAACATGAACAGTAGGAAAATAATAACTGGGCCATGCAAGCTCATTGGCATTGTTTACAGGGATGATCAGTTGTCAAAGTATTTTGACACACTTGATTGTCCACTATATTTAAGAAAAAGGGACCAATGTACTTGAACCTTCTTTATCTATGATTTTTTTCATTATCATTGACCTCTTCCTATTTAGAAAGAGTAATTTTGTTAAGTGATATTTAGATTGTTTGCCCTTGACAATTGAACAGTTCCAGGATGTTCTAGAATTTTTAGTGATCACCCTGTCTCAGTCTGTCAAGTGCTGGGTTACAAATATGGGCTATCAAACGTGGCAGAGCAGTTTTGCATTTTGTTAATTATATCAAGATGGATTTGAACTATTTTATATGGCAAATAGGGAGTGCATCCATAATTAGTTTGCATGAAACTTTATGCTCCTAAAGACTGATGACAATTGAATAAATCCCATCTTTATGTGTATATCTCAGATATACACAACATGGATCAATCCTGAATTCTTCCCATAACTGTTTAAATAAAAACACATGGGAAAGAAGTGACAATGCTGCAGTTCTATTGATCAGAAATATCACATACATAAATTCATTAACAGTAAATTGGTAAATTCCATTTTTCAGAGTTCATCTGGGTGGTGGTTCCATAAAAAAGTATTCAGACGTTTCAACATTGTTTGCTTATGGAAAACATTTGGCAATTGTGTTAGCAAAGAGCAGTGTCAAAAATCTAAATGTTTCCCCCTCAACATCTGCATTTGTTTATTAAAAAAACAAATCCACCCCACACCCCCATCTCTCAAACAAGTTTAGTTTGTCACAGAATGTTTTTCAATTGTCGTGAAATTCGATCTCAAAATTTTGTATATGTACAAGCTTAGTTTATTTCTTTATTTCATTTCCACATGTCTGACATCTATGACTTTAGATAGGAATGATCTTCAAGCATTATTTTAAAAAAAGATCTCACAAAACTCAGGAAAAAAGAATCACTTTAGAGTTTCAGCCTCAAGAAAGGCTATTAGAGAAATTGATAGCCAAGGGCTATTAAAGATTGGTTTTATAGACTATACCAAGAGGCATTGTCCTCTGTCCTCTCGAAAGTTCTCCGTCAATTGAACTCAATACATTTTATAAGCTAGTCTTCACATCTCAACCTGCTTGAAATGGAGAATGTCCCTTTGGTAGAAGTATATGAATGTGTGCTTGTAAACCCCAGTGTTTTCATTAAAACTAGAAGACTGACTAGAGAGAAGTAAAAGGCACTGTTTTCTTTTCTACAAAAATGTATTGGTGCATTCCTATGTCTTCATTAAATTGTTTTAACTTTGGTCTAAAGAAAAATGGTGAACATGGTGAAAGAGTCTTTGGTATCTTCCATCTTGGCATTTCTTATCCAGTTTTCCCCTTTAGTACTTATTAAATATCTTGAGGTTGCCTTAGTTAATGGGATCATGTGCCAAGGCATTTCCTTGAAAGTTGTGAAGTACAAGACTTGCTGTAAGTATCAGTCATGTTCAGAAAGGTCACTCACTTTCTGTTTAAGGTGAATCCTGATGATTAGGACTTCAGAGTACTCAGACAAATGGAAAACCAGCCAGTGTCTAGGTAGCATGCAGTTGTGGCAGAGAGAGTTTACATTCAGGCCTCATCAGAGAAGCGTCTTAGTGTGTGAGACATGAGTCATACTGAGACTCAGCACAGGTCAACACGCAGATAATATGTGCCCACAGAGTATTCAGCCACAACTGGTACATCTTTATCGCGTCTCTCTCCAAGGCTTGGGGGACTACGAAGAGAGTGGTGGCCTGAGGTCATGCATGACTGCTGTGAATCTATCTTCTGAATGTGACACAGCCTTTGCACTCACAAACTCATAGCAGTTCTGTTTGCTTGCACAAGACCTGCACAAGATCAAGTGGGTGATGTTATGATAGAGAAGGGACACACAAGACCTCACTCCTAGCTTAGTACATACTGTTAGTTGATGGCTAATGGGAAAGGGAGAGTCATATTTCTTCAGGGTGTGGCCCCTGATAGATTGCCCATACACCTTTGGATGGCCATACTCCATAAACCATTGGATGCACAGGCAGGCACACTAATTGAATATACTGGGTTAAAAATAAAACAAAACAACAAAATGAGTTGAAGTTGGGCGGAGGATGTGTTTAGAGGAGCCCAGGAGCATCATTTGGGAGGGTGGATATTCCCAGAATGGATTGTATCCATCTATGAAACTCAAGAGATAAAAAAATTCTAATAAATTCACATCTACTTAATAATGCATTATTTTTTAGACAGGAATTGTGACGGTAAACTGAAACAGCCTGTTGTACTTTGTCTACTGTATTTGACCAATTTGCTCTCAGTAAACATCTTGTTACTGCAGCATTAATTTTTGTGTTATAGTTGATATGTTTTGAAAAACTTAACACAACTGTACATCCACATGATCAAATCAATGAGAACATCTAAAACAAATTGGATCATTTTGAGAAATGATTGACTTGCAGTAAAGGACTATAATCCAAGCTCACTGGTACTGTCTCATTACCCAAACAAGAGTGACGTACTGTACAGAACTCCAAGAGAAATGGAGACGATTTCTTATTTGAAATAAGAAATCATTATTTTATGTTGTCATATTCTTTGGTTATCTGTTCATTATATGACATGTAATATCTTGAGACCCTAGAAGTAAAAACTGTTTGACCTGTTTTGCATGGACAAAGAAAGCCACATGGGAGCTGTGCTTTTGTTTGTAGTGCTGGGCTGGAATCCAGGGCTTCATGGTTTCAAGAACATCACCATTGAACCACAATGGTCCTTCATTTTGTGAGTTTTTAAAGTTAAATATTTAATGCAGATATTAGGTTCTTGGAGAAAAAGTGCTATTTTATATAAAAGAAGAATAATGAAACCGTTCACTAAATAGTTGAGGGGAGAAGCATAGAACATGACTTTGGCAATTTAGTTGTCCAAGGAATTGCCTCTTGGTTCTTAATTATCTCCATCCTGACATTTTCTTGGACTCTAACCACACAGATGCATAAGCACACACGCACATACTCTCTTCATTAGTGTGCACCATGCTCACTAAGGTGAAGTCGGAACTCCTCCCTTTTAATGAGAGAGTGTTTATCAGTCCATGCTTACAACAGTGCAGTTTCATAGCTCTCAGGACTGCGCATTTTCTCTGTAAGTGTACATGAGTGCAATTTCCAGATGCTTCTCTTATGAAAGCATTTCCGGATGGCTTCCCCACTGCATCTGATTGAACTTTATAGCAACAACCTGAGTGGGCATTTGTTCAACTTTTCTCCATAATTATACTATAAACACCACATCAGCCCTGTCAGTTCCGTTTTCCAGAGCCTGACACTGAACTTGACCCATAACAGAAATGTCAGTTGACATTTGTCTGAAACAATGAAAAAAAATTACATACTTACTTATGTAACTTTAATTCATTTATGAAAATTAAAAGAGGCTAAGGGATAGGTATTAATTTCTGATGTTTTGTTTTAATGGTGTAGTTAAAGTGTAAACTTTATATTGACATTGATTCCTTAAAGGTTTCTGCAAACTAACATAATTTGTGATTGACTTTTTTGAAGAGAAATTTAGTTCAGTACAAGAGAAAATTTTCACATAATTTCACCTTAATTAAAAAAAAATCAAATCGCAATTGTTTTTAGAAAGTGTACCTTTCCAAGTAGCTTTTTAATAAACATAAGTTTAGTAAGACTAACTGAACTGAAGAAGGTTTCTAACATGGATCTTGAAGGACCAGCAGGTGGCACTGTATTCCAATACTGAGCAAGAAATGGAGTCTTCTAGAGGGTGGACTCATTTGGCAAAACCAAAAATTTAATCAACAATTTTACAAGAAAATCTATATATCATGCTGTGAAGCCCATATATTAATTGATACACGTAATATAAAAATCATTTGAAATTTAATAGGAATTCTTTTTCTCTTTTGCTTTTGTTGTTTCTGGACTTAGCTCTGCTATCATATACAGAGGTATAATTATTGCAGATTGAATTTTATTTTCTTTCAGTGTATACTAATAAGATGAACCTGGAGCTGAAGTAAACATTACTATAAGCAATGGTTAGACTTGGCTTCAAGAAAACGTGACTACATGTTTCTTGACGCGTAGTGTAAATAGTGGATGTATTCCATATATATTGATAGGGATTTTGATGCTGTTAATTCATGTGTGTTTGCTTTACATGTTACTTTGACGTTTATTATGTTTTATTCACTCTCAAAGAGACTGTATATTTTGCTCTGAGTGATAAATGGAATTCCAAGACATAAAAAATTATTTACAAATTTTTATTTTCTCTTCATTAATGAGCTTGTAAGTATCTCAATCAAATAGAATTCTTCTGAGTACATACTATATTTAGTTATCAATGCTGTTTAGATATGTGATTAGATAGAAAATATCCCAGGAAGACTTGTTAAATGAGAGCATGCATTTAGATCCTACAGGTACTTTAAACATTTCTGTTCTATGGGATATTTACTAAAGATGCAGTTTTGCTAAAAAAAATCAGTCCAAGAGATCTAGTTCCTTATGTCCATGATAGCATGCTTGGCTATTGTAGACTAGGAATAAACAACTCAACCCAACCCAACCCAACCCAACCCAACCCAACCCAACCCAACCCAACCCAACCCAACCCAACCCAACCATCCAACCACTCACCTATCCCACTTGTTCAACAACAATATGTTTCAATTTTGGGCAAAGATTTAAGTCTCTCCAAACTTCAAAACTATGTGTACTGTAATCTATAGGGGTCAATGCTACAGCTTGGATCTTGAGTGCACCCTAAAAGTTCTTAATATAAGGGATTTAGTCACAGACTAGCACTATCCCAAGTTGTTGGAGCCTTTAAGAAGCAAAGCCTCATGGGAGGATTCCAGATCACTGGAGGATCCTCATCTCTTCTTTCTCCTCTTTCTTCTTTCTTTCCAGAAAGTGAGCACTTATGTACTACACTCCTGTGTGCTCTTTCTGTGATAGACTGTGTCCTCACAGGTCCAGCAAGCAATAGAGTTAATCAGTGACTTCTCAAATTGAGAGCCTAGGCAAACTTTTAAATATATAATAACAATTGTGTCAGGTTTTTTTGCTACAGTAATAGGAAATAGACTCATATAGTAAGTATAAGTGACAGCAGTGCTATTAGTCTTTCTCATCTGTAGTATCCCTGCTAGGCTGTCCCCTCTTAAATATTACAGTGTTGGTGCTGAAGCTATCTCTACTTTTTCCAAAAACTTGAGCTTGTTGCTGTTTCTTACAGATTGTCTTTGCTTACAACACAGGCACCCAAGACTTGTAGATGTCTGGGATTCCTTGCTAAGAGCACCATTTTATATGTTTTGCATATTAATTCATAGTGCTCATTCCTATCATTTCAAATGCTGATGTATATTCAGCACATAGGTGATAATGCTACTTTCCTGTAGAGTTAATTTGTACATGGCACTGTACTGGCATTTGTACATGTACTGTCATCGTTAGAGCCAGCCTCAGCATTCAGGCAAGAATTCTTAGACTAAGTTTTACAGAGGCGAAAGTTGAGATCAGGAGGGCAAGCAAGACATTCTTTTGACATATCCTGAAAAATAATACAACTTGTTTCCCAGAGGATGAATTCCTGGTCAGAGAGGAAAGTTGAAGGATTCAGAAGAGCAGAGTTCAGGCAAGTACTAACAAAGATCTGTAGATCCACATGCTCACCTGACTTTGTAGAGAGGCTAATATTGCCACTTTAATGTTTGGAAAGCAGTCATTGCATGTTGACGCATTAGACCGACTATTTCAGCACCTTTAGGGATGCTTGTAATATCTTAATTGATTAAAAAAAGGTAACCAGAATTTCATCTTTCCATGTCTGGATGTCAGCTTCCAACTCTCACAGCGAGTTCATTCGCATGGTAACTTCCAACGTAGGTCAGTTTATTGGATCCAGGCTAAGAGATTAAAATAGTTCATTTATCTCTACTTTGTCCATCAGAGCATAAGTTTTAGATAATGATGTATGACTAGGAGGCTGTGCCATCTGTATCTGATTAGCAATAAAGACAGCTTGGAACATGAGGTGGAAAAACCAGTGGTCAGCATTGGGTAACATCCTAGCAGGAGTGACTCAGTACCACTACTCTGGTGTGTGGGTTGAGGCATTTAAGTACATTTTGTCTTAGGAGTTTTGAAAACGTCATTAGGGTAAGCACCTGGAATTGGTTCTAGCTGGGGGAAGGCCAAGAGACAGAAAAGAAAAAGTAGAGACAGCTTCAGCACCAACACTGTAATATTTAAGAGGGGACAGCTGAACAATGATACTACAGTCCCGATCTTTCTGGTTTCTACATGGGAGGAGTCACAGAGGGAGAGATTGCTGCTGTCATGTCGTTCTTATTTTATTTTTTATTTTATTTTTTGGTTTTTCGAGACAGGGTTTCTCTGTGCAGCCTGGGCTGTCCTGGAACTCACTCTGTAGACCAGGCTGGCCTCGAACTCAGAAATCCTCCTGCCTCTGCCTCCCAAGTGCTGGGATTAAAGGCATGCACCACCACCGCCCAGCTTATTTTATATTTTTGACATGCTTGTATTTTCAATGTCTTAGATGGTGTGTAATTTAATCAAATTTATAGTTGATAATAGAAGCTCAGTGGATTTGTGAATAAATTATTGTAGTGAATTTTCCAAAAGACTGTTCTGTGCAAAGTATTTACTGAGTATGATGGGAGAAAAATGTGAAGAAAAACTTTACTTAGCTAGCCCAGGTGCAACAGGGGAGATATATATATATATATATATATATATATATATATATATATATATGAATATTTCAAGGGTTATAGATTTGCATGGCACCCAAAGTCCTTCTAACTGGGAGGCAGGAGTACCTACAGTGCTCTCTAGAGCTAATAAAATCTGGCTTGTTCATAAAGAATACAGTCTGTAATAGACAGCAGTATGTGCATGGGTATTTTGTGTGTGTGTGTGTGTGCTTGTGTGTGTGTACATGTGTGCATGTGTGCATGTGTGTATGTGTATGCATGTGTGTGTGCTGTGTGTGTATGTGTTGGGGGGTACATCCAGGCTGAGGTGACAGCTGGAGTAAAGTAAACGTGGATGTGGACTCTTCAGGACTTAATTACAGTGCAAATGGAAAAGTTATGCTTGGTGTAAGGTATATGAGGGAGACAGGGTAAGAGAGAAGGTTGACTGGGAAATCAGGACACCACAGAGAGCTGACAAGGCCAGGGTAAGGCAGCTTATATTTTAGTCAGCAGTGAATTTATAGAGAAATAGTAGTTTGCATATATGTGATAGCCAGTCATGGTAGTGTTCGATTCTAAAATCTTAAAGGTCATTAACTATGATTTTTGCTTCTTTCTATGTTATATTACTCAGAAATTGCTGATTTGATTATTCTGATCACAAATTCACAAGAGGATATGTGATGTTTCGTATACATGTTTTACAAAGTGGCCTAGGAAGGGTTTTTGCCCATGTCTTCCAACATTCGGTTTGTTTTCATTTAGCTTTTGTAACATGGAGAGAAAGATGAAGAAGACTAAAGATGACCGATCTGCGCCGTGAAAAGCTGCTGTGGCCCATGGGCCCTCAGAAGTTGGGAGGAAAATTTAGCCAGGCTTAAAACTGCCAGTTCCTTGTAGCTGTTTTTTTCTTGTTTGTTTATTTTGTTTTTTGTTTTCATGTTTGTGCTATACTGTTCTTATTATTTTCCTCAGTCACTTCTTTATCAGCTGTGCCCCTCCTGTCCAGTGTTTTCTTCCAAACTCAGACCATGTGTTCTTTCCCTGGGACTTCTCCAGAAACCTTCCTTCAAATTTCCATCTCTGACAGCCAGGGCACAATCCCAACCACACCTGGTTACTCTCAATTCTTTCAGGATATCTTTTATTGTAAGAATTGATAAACCATTTCAGCCATTGTACATCCTTCTATAGCACTGGTGAAATTGATTTCTTAAGCTACCCCTGCACACATGGAGGGCCAGAGGACAGGCTTGTCGTAGGATTTTCAAATATCAGAAAATGTTTCAATTGTATTGAATGATGGAGTTCTGTTTGCTTCTTTTCTCCAGTGTGCCTTCTCTTCTTTTCCTTCTGAATGATGTGGCTGTTTGCACATGGTGATTTCACTGGCACTTTCCACATGAGTACTGGCTTGCAGATCAAGATACTTCAACAGCTAAGAGTGTGTCTATGGACCTACTTCCATTCGCCACTTCTCTCAAAACATGCGATTGTCTGTGAATCGAGACACGTGATTGAATAGCTCTGGAATGGCAGCCACTAATCGTCATCCCCATACTTTTGGAATATACATGCTCAACCCAAACAAAATTACAGTTTAAAAAACTTTTCACTAGGCTAAAATTTCTCAATCTTTGCACAAGAAAACTAATTTCGGAATCAAGCTACATTTTGTGACTCCTTGATTTAGCTCCAAGGGAGCCATGCTTGAAAGAGACATGCTACCAATTTGATGCATTTTTGAGTTTTATTCACATGTACCACATCTTCTTAAGAATAGTTCAGATTACTTTGGACCTTTTCTTGGACTTAAAATTAGGTTTATCCATGCACCTATGCTTTGCAATATGTGGTCCCTAACTACTTTGGGAAAATAACACATTTTTAATCTTTGTCTATCTCTATGTATCTTATAGAATACATACATAGTCTTCCTATATATGTGTGTTCTCTTGGCTCTCTGCTATTACATAAATTTGTGTCTTTTTATATCTTTTCAGAAACTAAAATATGGTTCAGTAAGAAATCGTAGAAAAAGTATCTGATTCAAATTAGCTAGTTTTTCTTCCTGTCTTTTTAATGAATTTGTACTTGCTTTTCTGATTATAATGATTTCCTTATAACCCCTTTAAAAATTTCTTTAATATTTTATTCTAAAATACTTTGTTGTTTGGAAAGACGTGGAAAATGGAGCAGCCTTACAGATAATAGCCTTACATATTTCAGAACCAGAGAAATCTAAAACAAAGGAGAGAGTCCTACTGCATCCCTGCCCACCCCATCCAAGTCAAACAGCTCAGTGTGGTGGCCTCCAGCCAACATTCTGAAATCTAGTTTTATTTTCCTCGTGTTAACAGTAGACCATGTCTCTATTGTGTTTAACAAGACCTCTTAAGGCTGTTTCTAGGCATAGGTGAGAAACAAAACAGAGTAGGGGCCAGAAGTAGATAAAGGATTTCTTAACTAGAGGAAAATCACACTTAAAGTGCACAGAAAACCAAGTCCCCAACAATGAGCACATGCTGATTAGTCTTTAATTGGAACCTGAGCAAGGGGAAGTGCTGATGCCATCTCCCAGGGGACTTTGTCCTTATCCTCCAAGAAACAACTGGAGTTTGGTGGCATAGATCCCAAGTTACAGTAACCTTTCTGGACACTTTGCTTGGACCTCACTAGAGTTTATGGAACTGGCTTTTGTGATGTATGCTTTATTACTTAAGTGGTTCTCCCTTTGTGTTCTTTAATCTGGGAGTTTCAACCAGGAAGCAAAGAGAGCCCCAAATATTAGATATTCATAGTTGGGAGAAAGTTCAGCCTATCTGCATCAGACTACTCAGGATGGATGAGACACTTGGTTCTCAGGGAGACTGAAGCCTCCCAAGGATCGGCGTTCTCCCCACCTTAAATTAAAATAGTTTTTAGGGGTCAATTATGTCTACAAATAGTAAAATTTAAAGCACAATATGAAGAAGATATTTAAAAACATGGCTGATAAACTTTGTAGCTGCAATTCATGGAATGGTTATTATTCAGACAAAAATAAAAGCATGTGAAACTTCTAAACTATCAGTGAATCCTTTGTGGGAAAGAATTTCAATACAATATATATATTTCAATTCTGAATAGTGGTGTTTTCTGGCTCTGAAGTACTTGCCATAAATTTCAATTGAACTGAACTGTTTATAGCCTTCAGCTGGATAAGTATTCTTGCTAAGATAAATATTACCTGCTGATTTTTTACTTGTAAACATTTTACATGAACATTTCTTTCATTTTCTTCATTAGTTGGATTGACAAATTTTATCTTTATAAAATCCAGTAACCTAATTTATATTATATTGAATATGAACCTAGAATAAAAGTATATTAACTCATGACTTACACATATGCTATTTTTTTAATGAATTATTAACTTTAAAACATAAACATTGGGCTGGCAGATAGCTCAGCAGGTTAAGGTATTTGCTGACACATCTGACTACCTCAGTTCAATCCCTTGAAAACCACATGGTGGTGAAAGGAAAGAACAGATCCCACAAGTTGTACAAACACACACACACACACACACACACACACACACACACATACACGTGTGTGTGTACACATCAAATAAATATAAAAAAATACACCATAAATTGGGAATAATTGAAACAAATTCACACACACATACGTTTTGGCAAACATTTATTTTTATGCCCGGTTTTTGATATTTATGTACAGTCTACCAATATAAAGGCTTGCAGCCTTTGATATAACCTAATTAAATATGCATACATGTGAAGGGCTTCTGAAAAAGTTAGCTTCATGTTTTGGTTTAAATTCATAGCAACCATCTGTCATTGACATATGCTGGATCTCAGAAAACAATTTATTTTATGAATAAAAAGGTTTACGAAACCTTATATTCATGGTGTCATGTGTCAATAAAAACTGAAAACTGTTAATCCAGCTAAAGGCAGCCTACTGCAATTCACACTGACTTGGCAACAAAAAGGGAGGATTTCATTCTCCAGAATTAGTACATGTAACTTTCAGGCAAACTAACTTTCTAGAAAGCAGTTCATTTATCAAATGTGTGGACGCCTGATGACAATTCCCCCCCATGGCTGATCATGTCCTCAGTTTCAGTTCTGGTCTGTTTCAGAATCTCCAGCCTTCCTGTGAGTCTTTGGGCTAACTTTGTTGTGTTGTGTTTTATTCTTTGAGCTAATGAGAATGTTTTAGAAGGAGGGCCTAATCATAATCTCCCTTTGTTTGGCCAACTTGAGTTCGACAAAGGCTCAGGAAAGCTAAGGACAGGCATTGAGAAAGATGTCTGGACAGACTGAGATGGCTGCACGGATAAGATTGATGTCCCCTGTTCTGCAAGTAGAGCTGTTAGCTACTTACTGATTTGCTGTTAAGAAAAGTTTTATGATGTTTAAAGATCATTAATGCATCACACTATGTGAAAGATATGTGTATTTAGGAAAAGCCGTGGTTGCCAGTGGATGGAGATGAGGTATGAGGAAGTGGAGGACAGAAGATTCTTAATGCAGTGAAACTTCACTGCCCAATGCTGTCCTGATAGGTTCCCTCCTTATACCCTTGTCAAAACTCATAAAATGCATAACACCATGAGTGAACTGTGTGAAAAAGAGTAACTATGTAAGATTATGATGAATCAATGAAGGTTTACCAGTTCTGAAAAGCACAATGCAGAGTTATGTTGCTGATTGAGGATGCTGTGCATGTGCGTGTATGGGGGTGTGGCAGAACTGTTGGTATCTTTCCTGTGGACTGGAAACAGCTAAAATTCAAAACAAAATAAGCATGTTTTCCATTTTGCTACAGAAGTAGAAGGTCTAAATATATAGAAAGGCTAGGTTGTTATTCCCCTCCCAATTAGTTTACAAAGAGTGAGACCTAGAGGTTCCAGTTCCTGATGGTGTGGCTTTATTGCTATAGGTCAGTAGAAAGCAGGAGTACATTACAGGGCAGGACTCCTCGCTCATGCTTGGCTGGCATACCAAAAAGAAGCAAGAAGAGGGGCCTTACTGTATTCTTTGAGGTTAAGTCCCGGCCATTTAAAGAGTTTTTACTAGGCCGCACATCGCTTCCTAAGACTCCCATTATTTCCCAGTAGGATTCCCGTGGAGATTGGGTCAATGGCTTTGGGGGGCATTCCAGATCTCAATGTATAGGTCTCACCTGGACTTTCAGTGTCCTGAGTACCGGTCTTTCTACTGTGGATGAGTATCCTCTCACTAGTCAGAGATCTTTGGTAATATCCAGGGGGAGTGAATCGACTCTTTCTCACATAGCTACATCTACGTATGTTGTGGGAAAATAGGCAGCAGCAATGGGGGATTCCTGGAGGCGTTCCACACTGGCGCGTCCCACATACACGAGAAGGTCTAGGGTTCCAAAGGCTGGAGGCTTTGGCAATGGCAGGCTCCAATGACACGAGAAAGTCCTTGGTTCCAAAAGGGTTTATTGCCATGGCGGATGGTGGATGGATCTGGATGTACTGCCCTCCCCCCGCCCCCCAAACTCAGGGCAGACCTGAGTTAAATAGGGAGGGAGAAAGGGGGAGGATCTGGGGAGGAATGCTTAATTTGCTCCACCCTCTGGCCTTCATTAGTATGTAAATCCCTAGGCCTGAGGCCTGTAGTCACGCCCTCTACCTGTGCACTTTGGGAGGGGCTGTAATGTCCTACATGACTGAACAGTGTAGGTCTATGGAGACAAGATGCATGTCAGGACTCTGGGTTCTGGGGACGTGGCTGAACACCTGCCGTTTCTCCCTTGGAGTCTCAGGGTTCCAGGCCCATGCCCAGCCATGAACCAAGATACCCTTATGCAGTCCCACAGTATGTGACTCAGTTTGTTATTCAAGAGTGCATTCTTGCTGTCAGTGGCTCAGACTAAAGGGTCAAACGTTTAAGATAACTTTTGTGGGTCATTATACACTTTTCTCAGGGAGATTCAGTGGCATGATAGTAACGCATTCAAATAAGCAGTGTTCTTGCTGAGAACACAGTATATGGCTTCATATCATCAATTATGCAGATTTAAAAAAAACATAACAATACTTCAAATTTAATAATTTTTGAGTGTTAATGGAAGCAATTTATCCTTACATAGAACACTAGGAAATTTTATAAAAGTGGAAGGAACTAACCTAAATTAGCAGATTTCTAAATTCTCACTGCTAAAAAATAATAATTGATAATAATAATGATAATGATGATGATGTATTTCTCTTGCTCCTCCCTCTCATCCATCATTTATGTCAAATAGTGATTTTTCTGGCATATTTTATTTCATGTTTACTTTTTTCTACACATTGCACCACAAGATATATGAAAATTTTCTTAAGGCATTAGCATCATTCTAAACTTTACCAAAAATGATACACCTGGACCAATATTTATATCAAAAATTTTCAACATTAAAATATTTTTTAAATTTATTTTAAATTACATGTGTAGTGATAATTTTGAGAATCATGAAATTTTGTTTTTTTTTTCAAAAAACATAGAAATATTATAAGAATGTGCTTTCATTTTAATCCCAGGTCCAAAGCAGCGGATCATGATTTGCCTTGTGCTCTAGCAGAAGGGTGGTTTTGTCAGCTGCAGATAATTTATGCAATGTGTAACATTTGGAATTCTTGGAATTTTCAGAGGATATATAAATGCTAGGGCCCTGAGGGGTGGGTGGTTGCTGGTCATTTAGGGAGGATGGTTGTTAAAAGCTGTGGTCAAAGAAGAAACAAAAGAAAAGAAGTTAGATTCAGGATCTCTGTCTGTCTCTGTCTCTGTCTCTCTGTCTCTGTCTCTGTCTCTGTCTCTCTCTCTCTCTCTCTCTCTGTGTGTGTGTGTGTGTGTGTGTGTGTGTGTGTGTATTTGTGTGTGTGTCTCCCCTCTATCCTTCTTTCTCTCCTATTTACTCTTAGGGGTTGAGACTGTGAGGAAAAAGGGTGGGAAAATGAAGAACTCACAAAGTAACAGAGACCAGCTACAACATGTATGTGTGTCCATGTATTTGGTATGTGCCAAACAGTGCATGTGCCTGGTGAGGTCAGAAGAGAGTCCTGGATGCCCTAAAGCTGGAGCTTTCGGCTGTTGAGAACCCTCCGATGTGGGTGCTGGGAACTGAACTTGGGTATCCTTTAAGAGCAGTGCACGCTATTTACCACTGAGTCATCTCTTTAGTCCCAGACTTTTTACCTTAAGTAAAAAATTTGATTAGATATGATTATTTTGGAAGCAAGCATTCTCATCTTCAGAGACACTATATTATGGAAAAAGTTATTTTCCCATCAGTATTAGCACAACTTTAGGTCAATATACTGATATTTTCATAATCTTCTTGTCATGTCCAAGGCAAACAGAGAAGACAAGTGTCACAGTGGAATTCAAGAGATAGTGTAAATAATGTTTAGGGTGAATTCTATAGTCCCGAGTCATAAATATTTATTGAGATTTTTTCCATTGTTCTGGTTTTCTCAATTGACTGCAATTTTGATGCTGCCTTGGATTTGAAGTGTCTACAGCTTTCTGACAAAGATTCTTATTTTTATGACCAGCTGGTCACGAGACTCCCAGGGGCCATCTCTTGGCTTTATGCTTTTCATGACATCCAAATGCACTCCATTGAGCTGTTCACATGACTGAATGCCAGAAGATAGACCCGAAATAAAATATCCTGTTCTGGAAAAATAAACCACCCAAAGGACTTATGTGTCCTTCCTCATTTCTTTCTGTTTCTGACTTGGAGTTAAAATGTAAGCAAGAAGCAGTGTTTTGAATCCAAACTGAAACAATCCAGACTTGTAGACATAGTAATTAAATTATCTAAGTTTATAGTGCAGTCTAGTGTGTTGTTTTATTCTGAATGCTCTACTATGCTACAATTTCTATATTTTTATTTCTTCTAAATATATCTCAGCACCTTGGAACTAATAGCAAATAAAATATATTAATCTCCTCTGAGAGATTGGGGCAGAATATCCTTCTTGTAAACAGAATCTGTCTATATAGATCTATCCAGTGTTTGCTAGGAGACTTAGCTGATGTTGTGATGCTATAAATAGCACATGTGTCCTGGAAATTGGACTTTAAGTTGTGGCTGGATAATCCTTCCAAACAAGTCCAGAAAGGTCTTTTTGAAGAGCGAGTACTCAGAGGCTGCATGGTGTCTCTTACTAGGAAACAATAAATACTTGTGTATTAATTCCAACTGTAGGCAAGGCTCTGGCTCAGCCCTGGGAGTGAAAGGACATACAGTGGCCATAAGCACAAGCAGAGCTGGAAAGATACATGGAGTTTTGATAGGAAAGTCTACTACATATGTGTTTTATATACTTCTTCTCTTTTGCTTCTATGTAGTCTGTCTGATTATTGCAAATGAAGGTATACAGACACCAAAATGCCAATAACTTCTTGTAGTTACAACATGGGAAAGCCAGGATCAATATTCACAGTTGCTTTATTCCAAAGAGGTGGAGACTTTGTCTTCCAAGGGTTTTATTCCACCAGAGGTCTTTGTTAAAGCATTGAAGTAGAGCAGAAAAGGTTCTAACTTACTGTCAAGTTAACTCTTGCTTCTCCACCGACACTAAAGACAGAAGAAACACATGGGGGTACTGATACCTAAGGCTAACTACAAGTGGACAGTTCACCCTTAAGGAAAACTGCTAGTTTCCTTACCACTGTTCTATGAGGACTTAATGTGCTCAAAAAGGGAACATGATAATTTTGCATATATTAGGAACTATGAAACAAATTTTGGATAGGTTCTAGCCACTCAAAATATGAGGAAGGTGTCCTGCAAGGTCTTCTCACACTGATGCTACAGACAGGAGAGTGAAGTAACTCCTTCAAATCTATACCACCAATAATGCGTGACAGGAATAGAAGCACAGGTCTTGTTTTGAATACAATGCTCTTACTGTTCTGACTTGTTTTAGTGATATCTTACTGATTATCTGTAAAATTTTAATAAGACTTTATCTTGAATGAAGGGTGTGTGTGTGTGTGTGTGTGTGTGTGCGCGCGCGCAGGGCTTGCTTGGTTTGGAATGCCAAGAAAAGTGTGGTAGCAATTGTTCATTTCTATCTGTAACTGAAATACTCAGTGTGTCTGGACTTTTCCTACATCTTACCAGTTCAGCCATATGTGAAATTAAAATTAATTGTGCCTGAAGCAAAGCATTTGTAATCTTACTTAGAACTGTAACTTGGATTCACATGTTGGTTCTTTATGTTGTATGTATTCAACGTTTACTTATTTATTTTTAGGTAGAAGATGTATCAACATTCTTAATCTTTGTCAAGTTCATTGGCAGGCAGATTTATAGTAGTGTTTGGTCAGTTGCTTAGGGGACAGAACCAAACAGCATATTGGTTGTGTTATGTCGGGCTTTGTGGTTTTACAGTTTAGGAAGTCCAGTCCTTGTTTAATAGCATGCAACCATTCTGCTCTCAAACTTTCCTTCTATATGCAACTAGTGGTTTAAAAAAATATTTGGAGGGGGACCAAAAGACATCTAGACTCCAAAACAGAGAAATAACCCCCACAGTGTAATCAATTAGGAATTATTTTGTTTCCACAACAACTAAACATTTAGAAATTATCGTTGGAGAACAGGACTCTGCTTGAGTGTGATTCAGAATAAAGATCCCGAGCCTCAGAGTCAGATCAGTTCATGTGGAAATCTGAGCTGAGCTCTTCGCTGTTCGTTCCCAAGATGAAGACAGTAACAGCCAGTGTGTGTGGCTCTCCTGAGCAAGTGCAGTAGTGATGGTATGGATACGTGCAGTGCCAGAAGCAAGTAGGTGGTGAACATTACTTCCTAGTACTTCCAGCTCACTTCTAACTTCAAACACTACTAAGGAGTATGTGCTATTAGGATATTCTATTAAGATGGGAAAGAATTTAGGGAAGGACTTTCATACTGCTTGAACTAGTTTAAAGTCACATTATCCTGTCCTCTCTCCAGTAACGATCATATTCAATAAGGTGAAAGAGAACACAAAATGTGATTAATGGTGTTTGGTGAAACTCAGGAGATTGCTGGGTCTCAGGTTCTCAGGAAGGCGGAAGATGTCTGCCTCAAGCGGTGGCTACATTAGGACAAGGCGACAGAGCTGATGCAGCAGCTCTCGAGAGTCATTTTCAACATGAGGGGCATAAGTCTGAGCACCAGGTTTCTAAACAGACAAACAGGGTATGCCCCGGAGAGAAGCTTTCTTAGACCCTCGTTGTTTCTAGCAGTGATGAAGGAGTTGATCCTGTGGAACTGTGATCTAGTGTGTCAACCTGCCGCCAGGTTCCACTGCTGTGGAAACAGGTAAGCAAGTGCACGCATGCACGCACGCACGCACGCACGCACGCACGCACGCACGAACGCACGCACGCCTTGTTCTCATTGGCTGCGGAAATCCAAACCGCAAAACACAAAGATTCACATCATGAGAAAAAAATTGCTGTTGTCCTGGGATATACCCAAGAGCTGTGTACACAAGATATAGTAACAATTGATCAATGAATTAGTACAGAAGTTCCTCAAAAACACTGAAAGTAGGGGCTCAAGAGATGGTTCAGTGGTTAAGAGAATGCACTGCTCTTTCAGCGGATCCGAGTTTGGTTCCAGCTTCCACGTGGGGCTGGTAAAAACTGCCTGTAATGCTAGCTTCAGGGAATCTGATGCTTTCTTCTGGCCTCTATAGGCACCTGCACTTGATTGCGTATATTTCCACACAGAATTAAAATAAAATACACACAATTAAAATAAATATTTATTTTAAAAAATCCCCAAATAGAAATGATACATAATCCAATATTTACCCAAAGATCCTCAGCCAACATATTGTGGAGATACTTGCACATATATGTTTTCTTTTATACGTAAAACTTAGATTTAAAAATGAGTGTGTGTGTGTCTGTGTGTGTGTGTGTGTGTGTATGGGTAAAAATTGGACAGGTTAGCTGGAAAAAAGAACTCAGAAAAACATATGTATATTTTTCTGCCACCACCCAGAATACCAAGGCCTTAATGATTTTACAAGAGAATATTTCCAAATGCTTGAAAAAAAATCTTTATAATGTCAGTAATATTGAAACTCTTCCTGGCAACAGGGAAGAGAAATGTCTCCAATTTTAAAGTGATATGAAAATACTGATATCAGAATTTAGTAAAGATTGTACTTAAACCATGTGAGGCTGCTCTACCATTGCTGACTCAGTAAGTATGCCACAGAGATATGCACAGAGAATGGGCACATTCACATTTCTCTACTGTTCATCACTAGTAAAGTGGAACCAGCCTAAATATCCATACTAGAAAGAGAAAAGATGATATTAATACATAAAAACAATGGGACTTTATTCAGACACAAAGAAAAGTAAAGGTATGACATTGACAGGAAAAATTTATGGGACCATAAATCCATCTATGGTAAGTGGAATATGCCAGATTCAAGCAAGCAGCTATTGTATGTTTTCTTTCTTATGAAGAATTTAGATTTTAAAACGTGTGTGTGTGTGTGTGTATGTGTGTGTGTGTGTCACTGTGTGTGCAGTGCAGGATATAAAAAAAGGACATTGTGAGAAGAAAGGGAAAGATTGTCTGGGAGGGGAAAGGAAAAGCTATATTTTATCATATCTTTCCCATCCTCCAATTCTTTCCAAATTCCCCACCTCCCTACTCACTCAACTTTATGTTTTTTATCTCTTTCTTTTTAAAACACACAAGTAAGCAAGCAAGCAAACAACAACAAAATCCAAAAAATACAGCCCTCGACAAAAAAAACCCACAAAATCAAAATCAAAATTAAAATAAGCGAACAAAAGGCCAACAAAACAAGACAAAACCAACCAACCAACCAACCAACCAACCAACCAACCAACCAAACAAACAAACAAACAAACCTGCCCAAACAAAGCAAAATGAGACAGAAAATCTACGAAAATACCATTGAGTCCATTTTGTGTTGTCTAACTACTCCTAGGCATGAGGCATCCCAAATCATGGGAAATATGCTCAGTGAGACGCCATCGGAGAAGACTGATTTGTTTCTTAGTGAGTCTAGTTTTCCTATGTGAAGATTACCTCCCTAGGTGTGGTACTAATTAATACTGTACTGGGCCCTCCTGCATCAATTAACACAACTCCCACAACAAGACATGCCCACAGGCCAATCTGTTCTCCTCAGATGACTCTAAGTTGTGTCAGGTTGAGAATTAAAGCCAACGGGGACAGATAGTAACACGTAAGTTTAAAGATGCCATAATGAAATTCACTACTTTGTATGCTAACTTAAAAAAATAATGAAAAAGAGAACATTTTAGGATAGTGATATTCATGCAAATAACTTCCAAGATCGTCAGCAAAATGTTGACCAGCAGGGTATAGCACACATTTAAAAAAGGAAACATCCTGACTGAAGGTCTTTGTTTCTGGATCCTAAATGATTGCTTAATAAAAGGAAATCTGTTAACATTATACTTAAGAAGAACACATGAGTTTATTAAGGGATATAAAAGGGATTTGACAAAAATTTAGAGTTTATAGTTGATTTAATAAGGAAGGGGCCAATGCAGTCGTTAATTGGTGAATATTTTCTCAACCTGATAAGGAGCATGCAATAATCCCCCAATCCAGTGTCGTATTTCCTGGAGAGAATTCTAGAAGCATTAAATCTAGGAAACAAACAATGATGTCCTATCACAATTAATATATAAGATTGTTCCACAGTACTAACCAATGCAATTAGACAGGAGAAAGAAATTGCATATACACCTATGTGCATTGGTGTTATATATGTACATAGTACATATATAACACCAATGTACATACATATGTACATATGTACATATATAACTTCATATATATGTATATATGAAGTTGTGCTTAAGAGCATCTGGAAGGAAAGGAGAGGTAGATATAATAAAAATAAATCATATTTGTGTATGAAAATCTCAAAGAATAAATAAATTTAGGAAGATAGGATAACAATTATATCTTCCACGATCATATATCATGAAGATAAAAAAATCAACTGAAATGTGAAAAAAATAACCATGTAGAAGAACAAAAGCTGCCACATCTATAAAATAGAAAAAAAGAATTTAGCATTAAATCTGTCAATAAGTGTGAAAAATTCTATATGTAAAAAAACAATTAAAAACTTTGGAAAACCTCTGAAGTTCACCAGAGAATGCCATAATAATTGAAATAATACACTGTAGACATTTTCAACATGTTGTCAGCTTCTCTTAATTCTTTATATAAATTTATACCATCAGGAAAATTTTGGATCTAGATAGGCTGATTTTAAGTTAATATGGAAAACTATGCATGCATGAACGGCCAGGAAAAATCATCAAAAGGAGAGTAAGATGGAGGGCTAGCTCCACCGGATATTAAAGCATACTGTTAACCCTGAGTTATTAAGAGGATTTAGTCTGGGCATGAAGTGAATATTAGTGGAATAAAATATAAAATACATATGTGAATCAAAGTAGCCTGTAATATTCATGGGAAAAATGTGATTTTTCAATAAGGTGTCAGCCAGCTAGATGTCTTGAGAAACTAGATACATACCTCAGACTTTACATGAGTGTAATTTCCAAATGGGACATAAATGGGTATGTAAGACATAAGCCATAAAAACACTAGAAGGTATCGTAGAGAACTCTTTTCAATGTTATCATGAAGAAAGACTTTCTGACTATGATTAAAACCAGGAACCACAGAAAATAACTGAGTCTTGCTACATAAAAGAAAACTAGTTCTGCATAGCCAAAATTACTACAAGAATCACCATAGGGATTTCTTTCACTTGTAGTATATACTTTAGATAAAAACTAATCTACTAAATATATTAAAGACTTCAACATTTTGCTACAACAAACCTAAAAATTTCACATGAAAAGAATGAAGTCTCTGATCATGTATTTTACACACAGGAAATAAGACAGCAGTGTCTACCTTGTCTATGTCATATGCAGCAGCCCATCATCTCTTAGTTTGGGCTTAACAGTCAACTTATTTCTTTTTTTTTTAATTCATTCTTTGAGAATTTTATGTAATAGGTTTTGATAACAGTAACCTCCCCTCTCCCATCTCTTCCTATCTTCACTTCTCCATACAACCAACTTGATTTCTTTATTTGCATTTTAACACTTCCCCCACTCCTGGTCCTCTCTCACAGTGTCCCTTCCTCTCCCCTTCTCCTCTGAGAGGGTGGGCCACACCCCTGGATATCCCTCCACCCTGGCCAGGCACAAAGCAAGTCTCAATAGATACCAGAAGACTGAAATAACCTCTTGCATTTTAACAGATCATCACAAATTAAGGCTGGACTTCAACAACAACAGAAACAACAGAAAGCCTGCATATTCGTGGTGACTGAACAACCCTCTCTTCAATGATCATTTAGTCAGGGAAGAAATATGAAAGAAATTAAAGTCTTTCTAGAATTACATGAAAACAAAGGTACAACATACCCAAACTTATGGGACACATAAGGCAGTGCTAAGAGGAAAGTTCATAGCATTAAGTGCCTTCGTAAAGAAATTGGAGAGATCTCATGCTAGCAACAACACCACAGCTGAAAGCTTTAGAACAAAAAGAAGCAAACACACTCAAGAGGAGTAGAAGGCAGGAATTAATCAAACTCAGGGCTGAAATCAACCAAGTAGAAATAAAGAGAACAATACAAAGAATCAAGAAAACCAAGAGCTCATTCTTTGAGAAAATCCAAAAAAATAGATAAACCTTTAGCCAAACTAACTAAAAGGCACAGAGACAGTATCCAAATTAACAAAATCAGAAATGAAAAGGGAGACATAACAACACAAACTGAGGAAATTAAAAAAAAACCATTAGTTTTTTCTTCAAAAGCCTAAACTCCACAAAACTAGACAATCTAAATAAAGTGGAAGATTTTTCTGAACGTATACCTCTTACCAAAGTTAAATCAGGGTCATCTAGCACTCCTACAGCCTCTAAAAGATAGAAGCAGTCATTAAACGTCTCCCAACCAAAAACAGCCCAAGGCTTTTAGTGCAGAATTTTATCAGACTCTCGAAGAAGAGCTATTTCAAATACACCTCAAGCTATTCCACAAAATAGAAAGAGAAGGAACACTGCCAAACTCTTTCTATGAGGTCAAAGTTACCTGACATCTAAACCACATAAAGACTCAACAAAGAACAAGAATTTCAGATCAGTTTTGCCTTATGAACCTTGACATAAAAATACTCAGTAAAATTCTTATGAACTGAATCCAAGAACACATCAAAAACATCATTCACCACAATCAAGTAGGTGTCATCCCAGGGATGCAGGGATGGTTCAATATACAAAAATTTGTCAATGTAATATACAATATAATCAAACTGAAAGAAACAAAATCTCATGATCATCTCATTAGATACTGAAAAGACCTTTGACAAAATCCAACACTGTTTCATGTATAAAGTCTTGGAAAGAGCAGTGATATAAGGCATATACCTAAACATAATAAAGGCAATATACAGCAAGCCAATAGGCAACATCAAATTAAATGGAGAGAAACTTAAAGCAATTCCACTAAAATCAGGGATAACTTTTTTTTTTAGCTCCATTAATACCAATTTGCAAGGCCCTAATATTCTTGGATGTATAGCCTTCCCCTGGAGCATTGGCAGTTTACCAGGGCCTACGTTCTCAGATAAAACTGACTCTCCAAGCAATATAACAAGTGCCAAAAGTTCTACAACTAGGAGTGGGATGTTAGTTTCAACTGTCCTTTTCAAGCTAGGACTGGGTCTCACTTGGGCTTGCCTAAGTCTTTACATGCTATTGTGACTGTTTATGTCCATATGTGCGGTCTCCCTACTGTCTACAGAAGACACTGCTTCCTCATCGTCCTCCAGTGCCTCTAGCTCTTATCTTCTTCCCACTCCCTCATCTGCAAGGGTTGTTGAGCCCTGGAAGGAAGAGATGAAGTGCACATGTTTCATTTAGTGCAGAGTATTCTAAAATCTCTCATTTTCTATATCTTGGCAGTTGAGGGTCTCTGCATTATTCACCATGGATTGCAAACAGAAACTACTCCAATGAGGCTGAGAGATGCCTTGGTCTGTGACTGTACTGCTCAGTCTAGGAGTTGGTTTAATACTACGTCCAGTTAGGAAGATAATAGTAGTAGGCTGCATTTTTGGCTTCATAATGGAGTCTAAGTTTTATGTTGTCCAGTAGGACTTAAATCCCATCACAGAATGGTTGATTACTCTCAAAACGTTTGTGCCAGTGTTGTCTCAGTGGGCAGAGCTTGGTAATCCAGTCATTATTGTAGCTTGCAGAGTTTACAAGTGGGTAAGATTGATGATTTCTTTTCTCTCCTGGTAACATGCACAGTACTTTCCAGCATTATGAAACTAGTCAATAGGGATGAAGCTTCCAGGTTAGTACCAGATTGATTTCTCCATGTGCTATGACTTACATACATGGTGTCACCAGTGATAGGATCTTACTGTCAAATTCTAGAGTATGATCAAGAACAATGACAATAACCTATAATATTTTGGGTGTATGGGTACAGGGCAACAACTTCAAAAGAGGTAGTCTATTCTTGGCAAAGGGCTTTTTTATTATAATTATTTTTGCCTACAGAGGTTAATAGGGGCATATTATAGGGTAGTTCCATTTTAACTTTGTGTGTATGAATGTTTCTACAGTAGTAGGTTTCCATGTGACTTAAAGTCCATATAACTTTAATGTAATTTATCTCTCACTTACTCTCTCTTTTACCCTGCCCTTCCCACCAAATTTAACCCTTGCTGTTCCATTATTTCCTTTTAACCCTTCATACCTGTCCACTTTATCTCATAACATTTATTCCATCTTGGTTTTTTCTTTGTTTCTTTTAGTCTCTATTTCATTTAAAAGAATGTATTTTATGGAGGAAGTGACTATCCTTTTAATAGCTGTTCCTTTGCTGCATTCACAGTGCTCATGATAATGTTCTGTTCCAGATGTACTATTTCTTCTGCAGAGAAAAGACCCTTTAGCAATCTGAAAAACCATCTGTGTATGTCAAAAAAATTCATCTTTGGGAATACTGAACTCTATCGATGGATTAATTTTAAAGAATCAACAAGAAACCACACACATTTACCAAAGGATTGGACTACATACAGGATGAAGCATCTTTAGGTTTTCACCAGCTTCCAGAGGAGGACACGATTACCTCATAGGGATTTAGAAGTGGTTTACTGAATTAAAAGTATCAGAAGAAGAATGCTTGCCATTAGAGATGTTAATTTCTTTCTTTCTTTCTTTCTTTTCTTTTTGGCAGAGCAGACTGCTTCATTAATATCTTCTTCAGCATTTTGAATGCAGTTCCAATCACTTTGAACTTTCTTCATTCCTTTCATCTGCCACTTTGATTTTTAAATTTAATTAGTAGGATGAGATGCACAGGCCTCATTAGAAATCATATGAATGACTTCAGCATCCAATTAATATTCTCTGCTTTTCTTCATATTTTTGAGATTAAATAACTGTCACATTGTAAGAGATCTTCCAGCAGTGTTTACTTTTCTAAGCTATTTATTTAATGTATAAGAGTACACTGTGACTGTCTTCAGACACACCAGAAGAGGCCATTGGATCCCATTACAGATGGTTGTGAGCCACCATGTGGTTGCTGGGAATTGAATTCAGGACCTCTGGAAGAGCAGGTAGTGCTCTTAACCGCTGAGCCATCTCCCTAGCCCCAGCTATTTTTTTTAAATATGGCCATAAAAACGATTTATAGTTATACCACATACCAGTTTTCACTTCTCTAATTACTTCTTCAATGTTCACTTCTAAAGGTATTACATATGTATCTGTATCTACTATGGTAACCAACTATACATACAACCATAGGAACATATGTACATACATATTTTCTCTATTTGTAAGTTCTATTATGAACTCCATTCTAAATGGGTGCAGTGACTCTTTTAAAGCAGTAATTTGTATATACTGTTTAAGACAGTTGTCTGTGTCTGGGAGTTTATCAGTGAGGCCCATATTGAATATCTGGAGATTGAAAATGTCACTGCAGCTTTCTCCAGAGCACTTACTAATCCAACATGGAAGACTGTACAGATAACATGAAGCAGTCTACTGGTGCAGATCATTCTGTATTTCAGTAAGCTTTGTAAAACAATTCCCAAATGGTGCTGTTTAACAGGGAAAAACCCCTCATCTATTATTTGATAGATTTTGTGAGGCAGTAATCTCAGCTTAACTTAGTGAGCCTTCTGGATCAGGGTTTCTCCTAAGTCTACAAGAAAGTTACTGTCTGGTCCTATAGCCATCACAAAACTTGACTGACTGATGAACCAGATCCCAGGTTCTCATATGCCTATTGGCAGGACTGGGTGTTCTATGAGCACTGTGCTCCTGAAGTACTTGCTGGCTGTTGGCTGGAGTCTGCCTTCAGTCTATGCCACACGACTCTGTCGGGTAAGAGTGTAATTCACACATCTACTTCTCATGGCTGGCTTCTACCAGAAGGCAAGAGAGAGACTACAAGATGGCCTGTGGTCTTTTAGTAACCTAGCGTTGGTCATGACATTCCTTCATTTTATTTTATTCCATTAGAAACACACACAGATCTAGCCCATTACCAGTGTGAGGGGATTATACAGAGTATAGTTACCAGGAGGTGGGGATGATTGGAAGATGCTGAGCCCAGCTGGTAATTCTCCACAAATAGTTCAGACTTCATTCACAAGAATAGTTCATTCTTCATTCAGAAGAATTCTTTAATTCAGAGAAATGAGATGTTCTACAGGGTTTCCCAAAGGGCTGTAAAATGAATTGAATCATGATGGAACATGATAAGTAAACAAGGAAATTAGCCTTTACAGCAAACATATTGTAAACAACAGAAAAGAGGCAGTCATTTTCTATAGGATTTTGGAGACAGTAACATATGGCATAATGCAAATTCTCATTGTGTTTCTCATACTGATGTTGTTGGGTGCACAGCTAAAACACCAATAAGCAAACTCAAATCATGATCTGACTTTTGCTACATTGTTTTACTTCCTTCATGCTTGAGTATATACAAATATCATAAAGTATAAACAAAAGATCAAGCCACAGTTGATCTTTGGATCATCTGTTATAAAATTAGGAAATCTGATTCAGTGACAGGCTGGCAAATGAATTCTTACTGTTTAATAAAACTCAGTTTCATGAAAACAAGAAGTAGACATTAAGTTATGTGAAACTACCAAATGATCACAAATGTTTGAAATTTCTATCATATTGTAAAAATGTAAAAAACGAACAGACATGACTAAATAAGAACATAATTTGCCTAACACTTTTCTGAGGTAGAATTTGGAATTCAGTAAATCTTCTTAGGCATTAGGAAACAATTTTCTTTTTATACTTGCCAGGTTAAGGTGTTCTTCCATATCATGCAGTAGGCAGATACTTAGCAGCTGTAATATCCAGAAAGCTACTGGGAGCCACCGTGGCATTATTTGTGCTTCCCTGCGTGCTCTGCTACTCCAGTCCCTCCGTGTACTCTCCCCTCACTAAGGTCTCATGCCAACCTCATATTACATATGCAGGATTCTCAGATAAGAAAACTTGAAGGAATTTGACAAAACTCTGAAACAAACTTTAATCTGTGACAGAGTCTTGATTTCAACCGAAGTTGCTTGGACTCCAATCAAAAGAATACGAATTGTCTTAGCTTAGACATTTAGCAAACAGGGATGGGGCCTGTGAGGAAACACTTGAGATCATATGAGCCTTTTCATGGGAACTCAGTAGATTTTCCAGCAGGTTGTGGATCGGCAGCAATCTAAGCCACATTAGTCAGTTTGGCGTGGAGCTTTGGTTGGCCCGCTTCCTCTTTTGGTGTCTCTGCTAATTGTTATTAATGGGTGCCTGTACAACACACCTCAATTACAGGACTTTTGTTTACAGAGCGCATGATGAAGAGAGAGCATCTCTTGCTCTTTGGAGCACAGGCTTTCAAGGGATGGCTCGATACCATCAGTTAACAGGAATGCTCTTCAGAGTGAAGGAGAGAAGTGTGGGAACTGGGAGCAGAGGTATCGAAACCTTCACAGGTGTCACTTGGTAAGGGAGGGCTGATGGTGGCGATAGGAGAGGGTGCCACAGACTGCCCCTTGTTTCTCCTCTGGAGCTTTTGAAAGGTCTTGGATCCGTGCCACTGGCATTTGTGGGGCGGCTCATGCCTGCCTTTGCCGCTGTTAGCCGTGTGCTGGTGTTTTGAAAGGACTAGGCGGATGCTTTCTCATTATCCTAACGTCATGATGGAGTTTGTCTCATGCTGAAAGTCTTTGGAAAAGATTCAGACCGGAACAATGGAGGGAAAAAAGGGAACAAAGGAACTAACTTACTGATCTTAAAGAGATGTAGGCAACTTCCAAATGTTGGTTGTTTTTAATCTGCTAACTAAGGCAAGTACTCCAAACCTCTTCATATTGGCAGAAGCGTTGATGTTTAAAGTGGGCACGCTCAAATCAATAATTCAGTTTGTCTTCAACATTTACAATGATTCCAAATATTTTACAATTTATGAGTTAATGAAGATGCAAGAGTTAAGACATCTGCTTATAAAAGGACACGCATAACTGTAAGAATATGCAAAGAAAATAAAAATTGGTTATCTGAAGAAAAATAACCCAAATCAGGCTCTGTTTGGATTCTGAGGTTATAAACCCTAGTAGTATTTTGTGTCATTGAGTGAACAGAGATTCTTTGTATTGTGACCAAAGACTGATCAGTAAAATGGTGACATCCATAGAAGTGTGCCCTTAGAAGGATTGAAAGAGAGATGTGAGGGCACTGGAAGAGAAGATGGCATCTGGACAACGACTGTTTTCATTGGATGCTAAATATTTAAACTGTTAAAACTCACAACATTGACAGATGATGCCTCAGATGAACCCTTTGTATCTTGTCCAATGATGAGAAATATCTTTGTGCTTTTCTCAATCGACCATAATAAACAAATTAGTAACTTCACACAGCCAATAACACAAACTCGACCCCCAAGCCTTCTTAAGTTGTGAGTACAATGATTAGAAAATCTTTTAACGTCATTCATGTGTGTGTGTTTTGTATGTGTGTATGTATGTCAGTGTGTGCATGTGTGTGTGTGTGTGTGTGTGTGCATGTGTGTGTGCGTGCATACATTCGTGTGTGTGTGTGTGTACATTCATGTGTGTGTGTATGTGTGTGTATGTTTGATGCATGTGTCATGTTGCATGCATGCAAGTATGAGGGTGCATGCTGAGACCAGGCCTGCAGGTGAGATGTCTTCCTTCATGTCCTCCTCACTTCCTTGAGGTATTGAGCCAGTGGCTCACTGTCTTGGCTACTCTAGCTGGCCAGAAAATTGTCAGAATCTGCCTGTCTCTGCTTTCCCACGTTGTGATCACAGGCTCCTATGGCAGTGTCCAGCTTTTATGTGGGTGTTGGCAATGTAACCTTGGTTCCTCCCACTTGCCTGGCAAGTGTTCTTACACTGAGCCATTTCCCCAGCCCCTGCTTAGAAAAAAATTGAAAAATAAAAAAGTATTTGTTATTCTATCAAGTCGAAACATCCGTTTTTATTGGTGTTGCCTTTCAGAATTTGTGTTTAAACCCGTGTGCCTTTACAGATACTTTCAGTTAACATCTGCAATTCCACTTGCCTGTTAATTTTATAGATAAACATCAGCTTGTGCTTCCACATGCAATGATACTTAAGCTTCCATCTGTCAGTCTTCAGAGAGTTGTGTAGTTTAATCGCTTCCCAAGTATTGAGACTTGTTATTCACATCCCGATAATGTCAGTGTCCTTTTATTTCTGGTGAACTGTCACAGGAAAATGAATTCATTACAAGTATCTTTAAGTCTTATAATACCAGAATACATACAACACACCAATGGCAACTCTACACAATATTATCCTAAGTATAACTGTTCCGGGTTCACTACGCCTCTGGTTTGTGTAGCAATCTTAAGAAAGTCTTCCCTCCTGCCTGGTGTGTTTCAAGTGTGCAGCAGTTTGCACACCTTTCACAGGAACTGGATTGGAGTGTTGTTTACATCTTTGCCCTCACTCTTACCTGGTGTTTAGCATTTTGCTTCTTTTTATCAATTTGAACAGTCTGCAGACACTACAGAGTCTAGTTTATACTCATCCTTGGTAAGAATGTTACCAAGTTTTACTTTTATGTTTTATTTTAGTTTTTTAAAATTTGTTTATTCTTCAGATACTCAGATCTATAAGATTTTTTTCTTAATTTAATATGTTGCCTTGAGAAAGGGAATATTTTTGTAGAATATTTTTGTCTATAGATTCTAGATATGTATTCTAATTAGTATATGTTCTAATTTAGATTTGTTTAAATAATTGCATTGGTTATAGTTACTCAATTAATCCATTTAGAGATTGTTTTACCATATACTGCAACAATAGGAATTAAAGTTAGAATTAAAGAAATTATTTATGCATTTGTCTGTTTTAAGTGTTTGTGTGTGTGTCTGTCTCTCTCTGTGTGTGTGTGTGTCTGTCTCTGTTTCTCTCTCTCTCTCTCTCTCTCTCTCTCTCTCTCCCTCTCTCTCTCTCTCTTTCTCTGTGTGTGTGTGTGTTAGACGTGACCTTTTTCACTCTTTCCTTCATTGGTCTTCATTGATCTAATCACCTTTATTGTCTTAAAAGTAAATTTAATACTGCCATTTTCTAAAATGCAGCACTAAATTCTTGAGAATATATATTTAGGTATATTATTAAATTTAGATATATTAATTTATATCAATTTTGATATATTCAATCATTAAAGTAACTTTAGAATACATATATTTTAATACTTAAGTTGTCCTCTTCATTAGAAATGGCTTATGCCTTTTCATCAGGAATCTTATTTAACATAATTTCATGATAAACCTGGAATGTTCATACTATTGCTAGAATTGTAAACGGTTTCTTCTTCAGCATTCCTTAATCTGGCTTGTGTTTGTCTCTTTTGGACAGCTGTAGTCACCATCTGGGATCAGCCACAAAATATGAATTGTGTAATTTGAGTAAATCTGCATCCCAGTTAAACACTGTGATATTTGCATTTATTCCACAAAATAAAGATGGATGGTAAAAATTCATGCTAGTAATTTAAACCAGCTTTTAGAGGGTTGGAAGGAAAGGAAGAGAGCCTGTACCTTCTGGCACAAAGTCTGCACCGGCAATCTGGTGCACATGGATGCTTCTGGGTTAAGTGAAGCATGACATGAGCACCACGAGGTTCTTCATCATGTGGGATACACTTGACCCATGGCAGAGCTGCCATGTGATGTTACCCCTCGTGCAAGCATTGAGACGCAAGTTCTGTACCCCAAATGTGTTCAGCAAGTGAAGCTGAGCCAGGCATCTTTCCCAGCAGCCCCAGTCTTTGATGAACAAGCAACCCATAGCAGTCTTTAAACCTGGGCACCAGGGTATGTTAGATCCAGAGTTTGAGAAAGGCTTGAGGGACTTAAGACTTGGCCTCAGCCACTGGTGTACTTCTGCCATCCCAGAGCAAGGTTTGCCTTCTGCATGAACTGCTCTTGGATAATGCAGGGCGCCTGAGGACCCTGATCCTTGTGCACATCCTGGTCCTTGTGGGCTTGAAGATAACAACTGGCTTGAATCCATTGGGCTACTGAGTGGCATAGTCTGCAAACAGGAGAATCTGTGGCTGAGAACCTGCTCTGGAAGATGGTGGGAAGGCAGACTTCAGACAGTAGCTAGGACTTGAAGCCCTATCATCTAAATCCATTGTTCCATCAACTTCACTTACAAAACACAACTCCAAAGAGAAAAGTAATTTCAGAGCAGCGACTGTAAAGCATTAGACTCTAGGGAGGGGCTCTGCTAAGAACTGGGCCCTGTACAAATGTACTGGCCATAAATCCATGCAGCTGCCCAGGCACACCCAGATATTTCTGAGCCTCATAATCAAGACTTCCTTTAAATCATTTGTTTGCTTGTATGTTTTCTTGACAGCTGAGCCATCCTCAAGGTTGTTGTTCTAGTGTTTGAATCAGTGCAAATATTTAGAGAAAACCACATACATGTCATTTACACACCCACCACATGTTAACACATCTCCTGTATTTTTGTAAATAAAATACTTTGCAAATATGGGTCTGGATCACTAATCATATTTTTGTCTTGAAAACACAATAGAAAGTGTGCATACATTTGTTTGATTGTTATGGAAACAATCAAGACAAAGTGTAGCCTATTCTCCCAACATGTGGAAATCACAACAATATTGGAATCTTTTGTAAATACTTGGAAAATATATAGATGTTTAATTCTTAACTAATAATTTATTCTTTCATAATTTCCCTTTTTATTTTACTTGAACTGATTTGTATATTTACTTGAAAGAATATGAATGTTAAAAGATGTCCAACATAGCTATTTATTATTACTGTTTCTTTTCACAATTTCAGTTTTGAGAATTTCATGCGTGAGTATTCAGTGTTTTGATTAATTGTATCCATACTTCCTCTCCTCCAGCTTCTTCTATACCCACTCCCAATCTTCCCATCTACCTTCCTGTATTTGTTAAACCCATGGAGTCCGTTTATTGCTCCCTGTAGGTACCTAGATGTAGGACTAGCCACCAATCACAGGCTTTATCCAGCCCTCTGACTTCCCACACCCGACAGCCACCAATTGCCCACAGCTTCTCAGTGAGGGGTGAGACTTTGTGAGCTCTTCTTCCAGTCATGTTGGGATTTTGATTGGCTTGATGTTGTGCTGGTCTTACAATTGCAGGATTGCAGTCACAGCTGGTCTGAATATAAAACGTCCTTGTCATGGTTGTGAAACTAACTCATGGCTGCAAAAGTGACCTCTGGCTCTTACCATGGTTCCCCCTGTTCTTTCATGGTGACTCCTGTCCTGAGAGGGATGAGGTGTGATGTAGATATTCATTTATGGCTAGACACGCCATACTCTTTTTTTCTTTCTGTCCTATGACCTGCTTGTGAGTGAGTCTCCCAACAGAGCAATGAAAACTTTAAAATAAATTTCAGTAATTTGTGAAAAAGAATTGAGCTCACTGAAATTTTATGTATTCAAAGACACTATTGACAGCAAAGAGCAGGTTTTATGGGAGAGTGCTAGACCCTGTATGGGACAACAGACTAAAATTCAGGGTCTACATAAACTCTTAAAACTCAACAACAAAACACAGCTTGGATCAAAAATTTGCAAAATGTCTGAGGAGACATCTTTAAAAGATATAAATGTTCAACAAGGACATTAAAAAAGATTCTCAACATCTAATCGTGAGGGAAATCAGTGCTAAATAAGCTACAGTGAGATACCACCACACAGGAGAATGGCTAATGTATAGAACAACAACAACAACAACAACAACAGCAAATGTTAAAGATATTTTGAGAAACTAGAAACTTTGTGCATCATTGATTAAAAACCAAAACTTGTTAGCATTGAGGAAAACAGTAAGGTCCTCTTAAAAACAAGGAAAAATAGAATTCCCATGTGATTCAGCAATTCCATCTCTTTTATGAAATCTCCCATCTCCCTCTCCCTCTCCCCTCCCTCCTTCCCTCTCTCCCCTTTCTCTGAGACAGGGCATTGGACCTTGCAATGTAGCTAAGGCTATCCTTAAATTTGAGATCTCCCTGCTTCAGCATTAGTTTAGGCTTCAGTCTACCTTCAAAGAATTAAGACCATGATCTTTCCATGTGTGCTGACACATGCATGCAATTTCAGCACTCAATTCTGAGAATTTCAATATAATTTGACCCAGTAACCCTTATCCCTTGTCCTAAATACTCCCCTAACTCCCTTTCTCATCACGTTGTGTCTTGTTTTTTTTTTTTTTTAAAAAACCCACTGAATTCTTCTTGTGCTCTCTCTATACTCATAAATGTGTGGCCTTTAACAAAGTCAGGTTAACCTCCCAGAAGTCATTAGTCGTCAGTAGCTCCTCTGTGTGAGGTAGAGTCTTGTGATCTCCCTGTTCCATGCTGGGAAGTTGAATGGCTTGATCTTATGTGGGCATCCACAGCTGCTTTGAGTTCATTAGCACTGAGGTCCTATAATGTTGAGAACATATCGTTTCACCCTGGTCCTCCTTGGTCTCTGGCTCTTACAACCTTCTGCCCCCTCTTTCACAGTGGTTCACTCTTTTGTGGGCGAGCACCCCACTGGCCTTCTCTATAGTTAGACCAGTAGTGAGTTCCTGCATCAGCTTTAGTCCACTGCACAATGAAACTTCCCTAGTGGGGTCTGCGAGCTGTACTATAGATAGAAGATACAAATTTGGAGTTTGCTAGTATGTCCATTTAGCGGGATAATAAAAATAGGCCTTAATTCTAATCAGCAAGTGGTTGGTCGACCCCAGAGCACTTGTGCCACTATTCCACCTGTGGACATGTTGACACGATGCCACACGGGTCATTATTGCAATTCACAGGGTTAACAGCTGGGTAAGAATGTTGATCAGCAACCTACATAGTACTATGCTGTGCAAACTAGCCACCATGAGGGAAGCTTCCTGGTCAGTATCAAGTTGATTTCTCATGTCCTTTGACAAAAGTGTATAGTGTCGTAAGCAACGGGTGGCTTACTATCAAGTTCTGGTAGGCAACCAAGCACAATTTCAGTAGCCTGTTTTTTTAGGGACTGTATATGGCACTCCCAAACAACCTCAAAGTGAAGTAACCCACACCTAACACTGAGCTTTTTAATTGGTAATTTGTGGCTTCTGGGATGATCATAATCCTTTGTATAGAACAATTCTAATTAAACCCTTTTATATGAATGTGAGGGTGATATAAAAGGGAAAAGTGAGCAACAGGAGAGAGATTTAGAGAGAGGGATGGGAAGCTATGGCAAAGGATAGGGTAGGAGGATACATAGCACTGAGCGTGTCTGAAAAATCCACATGGAAACCTATTATTGCTACACATACACACACACAAACACACACACACACTTTTATACACACCCATATACATACATACTCATTCATACGAACACACACCTCATACACACTCACTCATACACACACACCCATATACACATTTGCTCATATACACACATACCAACCCAACACACTTACTCATACACACACACTCATAATACACATATCCACCTACAGAACACAGTCATATGCACTCATACAGAATAATTTCAAAATTTTAATTATAAAATTAAGGAACACTTCTTTATAATAGTATAGCTACTACATTTAAGAAGTATTCTTGGATATGACATTTGTTTTATTATTCTTTGCCTTCCTAGTACCCTGATCTTATTAGAAATGTTGTTTAATTGAATCTTATTAAATAGATGAATTAAAAATATCATGTTTAACTGTCTCTCCTTAGCAGCACACAGACATAATAGATGCTAAAAATCTAATTTTATGTTTATGATTACATACAAAATGGAAAGTCTGTATTTTGCTGCTGTTAAAAATCCCACAGTTGTTTATACAAAAAGTAGTTGCTGATGCCCTGGCCCTCGTCCAGTCTAAGCGATAACAGCCTCTCCATCCCTCATCTTCCATGCCCACTATGAAGGCATTCTTCTTTACTTCCTGTTCTAAAGAGCTGGGTAGCATTGCTGAATTCATTTGCCATTTTTTCCTACATCCTGTTCAGCAGCTCAGAATAAATGAGCTGAACCAGTCTGCGCATTATATATACACACCGTCTGCAGTTCTGCTGAATGCTTGCACTAAGGTTATCACACGGCTCATTTGTTCAATGACTGGCCTTTTTGGATATTTGAACAGAATGCTATCTAGTTGATGTTAGACAATCTGTTTCTCATGAATTTGTCTCTGACTCCAATTTTATAAAATGTACCAAATGCATATCACTCTGTGGCCAAAAGAGTCATTAAGGGCCGTCCAGTGGTCCCTACAGGTGCCTCTTCTAATGAGAGGAGGAATGTACTGAATACAATGGGCCCTGAAATGTACTTGGCACCAGCCCAGCTAAAATGCACACATCAGTCCTACTCTTGTCAATTTGATGCAGATCATCTTAAGAGGATAAAGGACAGTGATGGCGGACTCTGGAAAGAGAATGATGTACTTACAACTGAGTATAACTATGAATCTGGTTTACGTTGCGTCTCCCCAACAGGAAACATGATTTCTTCATTTTTATTCAGAAAACAATTTAAGTGCTTCGAATATGTATGTATGTATGCATGTATGTATGTATGTATGTATGTATGTATGTATGTGTGTATATACACATGTGTATATATAAACACACACACATACATGCACTAGCGTTTCTGCACACAAAAATCATATAGAATTGACTTGTATTAAATTGAGAATACAATTTTTAGAAAGTGGGCCAGGTTCACTTTAAGGTGAGAGGAAATTTGAGGCAGCTGTTTCTACTGTTACTCGTTTTGTTAACCTGACCTCTTCAGGCAGCCACTCTTCCAGGTCCCCTCCCTGTCGTCTCCTCTTAACGTTCCTCTCCAGCTCTGGGGTCTCTCCATCTTTCTCAGAGACTGAAGATGTTTTCTTTCTTCCTGTGTATTATTCAATTGTCTCTTTTCAGATGCTAGCTCAGACTTCTTTTAAGAGCCTTGTTATTATTGTAAGTCACAGCTAGAATCTGGCTTTTAATTTGCCAGGCCCTGTTTGGTACATATTGCTTTGGAGTTATTCATCACTTTCACCTTCTTATTTGTGACTATCAACATTAACTTGAGGGGAAAAACACCACAAACCATGATTGCAGCCATGAGAGCAGATGCCCTGGAGGTAGCAGCAAGGCAGAGGCTCTCATTATCAAGAAACTGCTCCAAGCAAAGTGGAAACACTCTCAGGGCCAGAAATCAGTGTGTGGAAAGGAAAAAGGAAGCGAGGAGCTGGATATTGATCTTGCCAAATGAAGCAATGTAAGAAAATATTACATTGTGAATTTCTTTCCATTATTTTCTCAAGTAGGCCCAGCATTTGAGATTAGGAGAACAATGGCTGAGATGCTGGAACAAAATCCAATGCCTTTGATAAAGCCCAGGGAAAGAGGAAATAGCAAAAATATCGAGATGAGGCAAGTTCGTCTTAGAATTTAATTTTTTTTTAAATCTAAAGGGCTCTTCAGAATTATGACACATATCTTACAGTTACATGTTCCAACATGACTTGTTTGTAAAAATAAATTGTGTGGAAATTAAAGTATTGGGTACGTCAACCATTTACTCAAAGTCAAAACATTGTGGTCACATCTGATATGAGAAGCATTCAGGACATGATCAATCATTACTGATCTTAGCTTAGCAAGAAGCCCATGATGGAACATTTAGAAACTAGGCTCTCAAACCTTGGTCTTTCAGTACTCTTGAGATTCACCTCTCTGGGTGCTGATGCTTAAGACAAAGGGACATAAAAATGGTTTAACAACCAGAATCATAGGGTAGATACTGTTGCAGGGTTTTGATGCTATGGTCCTTCAAGAGGCTGAGTGACTGTTTCACCACCTGAACTTCACTTGTCTCTATCATTAGTCAGTTCTACCTACTTCAGGAGGCTGTTGTAAGACTCGGAGGGGGACGACGTATGTTATGGACTCTTACAAGTTTTAAATATACTTGCAAACATAGTCATAGGTAGTAACTTACACTATTAACTATAGGACTGCATTGCAAATTTCATGCACAGACTTTAAAAGAAACTTCTATTAAAAGGGTTCTCCTTTGGCCTCTACTTTGAAATCTACATACAGTCTTTACTTTTTCAGATGAGATATCCCTTAGTTTCTTTTTTGGAGCACAGCGGCCAAAGCATGGTCTTCCTATGTAGCCTATAGACTGTCCTCAAACTTGAGATCCTTCCTCCTCAGGTTCTCAAGTGCTGAGTTTATAACAGCTGTTACACTCAAGTTCTTAGTTCTTTATCAACTTAAACTATTTTTTAAAAAGTCATCTGGTGTTCTTACCTGATTTTTCTCATAATTTCACTTGTTGAAATAACTTGCTACATTTTGTTGTAGTTATACATCTACATTTTCCTTTTCCTTGCAGATTGTGAAATTTTTTGAAGGCAAAATGTATGGCTGTCAACTGTCAAGCAGGCATTTGATGTAGGTTTGCGTAGCAATTTTCCAGTGAGATTTCTTTCCCAAGGTTTCATTTGTGTTTGATTACAACATTTGCTAGGCAACAGAGACAATTTTCCATTGCTTCATAAGAAATTATCATGGCATACAAAGATAAAGGGTTCTAGACATCCAATTAGGGATTCCAGTTATGACCCATTCCATCTATGAGGCAGAGTAAAGGAAGACAGTATTAGCAATGGTACAATCATTCATAAAACACATGCTCTGCATGAGAGGCAAAGCTGGTGAGCTGCCTAGGCTCATCAGTGTAGGGAATGTTAGCTGTCTTTACCTCTTTTGTTGCCACCCAAAGTTTTCCATTTCATCTTCTCTGAATCTTAAAATTTCTGGTTGGTAGGGCAAAAGAATGAACCAAAGGACTTTCATCCCTCACCTAGCTCTGTGATTCTCTTGTGAGACTGATGGGTACCTCACTGTACTTTTTTGATTGGGTTGGTTTTTCTGTGGACCTCTGAGATCTCTCAGACCCTGAGCCCCGCCAACCAGGCAGCATACACTAGCTGGTCCGAGGGCCTCCACACATATCCAGAAGAGGACTGCCGGGTCTGGCCTCAATGAGGGAAGACTTGCCAAACCTTGAAGAGACATGAGGCCCCAGCGAGTGGAGAGACATGGCAGAGGGGTGGGGTGGGGGAGTGAGGTGGGAGGGCAGGAGGAATGGGATGAGGAACTGTGGGAGGGCATACCCAGAGGGAGTAATGACAGGACTGTAAAAAATAAGAGTAATAAGTAAATGAAAACTTGCCATAAACATTAAAAAAAAAGGAAACAACTATCAAACCTGCAGAGCAAGATTTGGAGGAGATTGCTGCACTTCTGCTAAATATACACTTTTAGTCTTCTATTGTTTTTATTACAGTCAAAATTATTGAGACGACAATAAAGGACACTAGTGGAAAGGCAAAACATTCAAGAGACTGGATTTAAATGAGGCCTAATGTAGAGAGAGGTGCACTGGGCCAGGGGAAGACCGCGGGGATGGAGAGAAATACAAGTCTCTTGCCGAGGGATGCTAACAGAGTTTGAAGTTTGGATACCTAGAAAGGAAAGCTTGGGTTGCCTTTGAGAGTTCCCATGAAATTTTGTGAATAGTAAAGACCACGTTCAGGCAGGAAGAGAGGACACGTTCGTACCTGCTGAATATCATCGAAAGCCTGGCAGGAAATGAAATCAACAGGAGGGAGAAGGAAGAGGAAATTGCCGGTGACATACAGACGCAGGGCTCCATTAAGTAAAGAGAGAGACTGGAATGGAAGCCAGTGCTGTAAGGGAGGAGAGCTGTGTTTGCCAAGTTGTCCTATCACTCAATGTTTTAAAAGTTGGAAAGGCCGCTTCCAGCTGGAGGGTTATGGCAGCTTGGCAAACTTTTACCTCTCCCGAGCATTTCTCATAAATGATAAAAGATTTATCTCAGCTGTCCAGAGTAGTTTGCAAAAATGTTTATTAATGAGCTTTAGAGCAGATTCTGATCTTGGTTGAAAACAGGTGTATATTTGACAGTCCCTGGGTAACTAAATGAAGGCTAACCAATTCTCTTCCTCTAATAGCACCTCTGACCCCGATTGTTAAAGACAAGTGTGTATCCAGACCCCCCTCTTATTGTAGCATTAGAGTGACCACTTTTGCAAGCTACATTTCCTATTTTTCCCTCTTATTTTTTATATAGTTCCAGCCCTATCTTCACTGTGTCCCTTTCTACATTCTAGAATGACTTTAGTCGTATGCCATGCAGGAACAGAAGGTTGGCTTGACAGTGCTGATGACAATTCATCTGTCAGGGTGTAACTGTTTGGCATGCCCAGTCACTGTTTTGCATTCTTTTGCAAAGTATGCCTTTGTTTAGTCTTGAGGGAATAGGCTTCCCTCATTTTTCCATACACTCAGAACATGGCTAATGGCCACTCTGCTTTGTATGGAATGCAGATGTTTGCATTTTCACACAGTTTAGCCAATCAGCTCTCTGTTCCTTTTGCAAATTGTGAGGTGTCTAATCTATAGGGAAGGTTCAAAGATATTTTAGCTTGTGCCATTTCTTAGAAAAATGACATAGGTCATGGCAGAGAAACCATGCGCCTTTCCAATTTATCTCATTATTTTAAAAACTCTGCAGTCTTCTTTCAAGCCGTATGTAGCAAGGCCTGGCTAATTAGCGATTATCCTTTGAAGTATAAAATCCAACATGCCACTGAAGCTAGACCGTCTTTTATAAAAGCTAACTGTTGAGACCCTTTCTAGATTTGTGTTGCCACTGCATGCTGTAATTTCCAGTGTATCCTATATCTTCCTGATGTAAAATACAAAACTTTTCCTCTACTCTAAGAATTTAAATGTTATCTCTTCCTACATGTTACCCAGATGAATTTGAATACTATTACTCAAGTACAGGGATGAGTTCTTATAAAGGCGAATGGTATCTGTATATGGGCACTTTCAATTATATTTTTTAATTTTTTTTAAGAATAAGCTTTTTTTAAGTGAAAATATTTGTTACAATGACAAAAAATAATGTGTGCATGCACATGTTGCATCTGTGTGTGTGTATTCATGTACACATGTGTTTATGACCATCTTAGTACAAGCTGCTATCCAGATTGCTTCTTTTCACTTGACTTAAATCACAAGTCATGGCTTTGCATGGGAAGCAATAGTCCCAAGTTGTTGCTGTTAGAAGTGGTGGCTTGCTCAGTAAGTTTGGACTAGTTAGAGGGAACACAGCCCTGAAGGTATTCAAGCCAGAATATCGATAATGAGACCTAGCCATCCCAAACACAGGGAAAGAAGTTATGAGGAGTATTTTTTACATGGCTAATGACTTTGTATCTGTGCTTCTCAAAGGTGTTAAGAAACCTTGCATGCTTGATGGTGAACACTCATTTTCCTCTTCTCTTCCTTCCCCCTTTGGTTTAGCAGTGTATTTTATTTTGAACTAACTGGGATGAATTTTTCTCTATAATTTAAAAAACTGAATTATAAGATGAATTTCTGATTGATTCATTTAGGCCTTAGTGGTCATGAATGTGCTCAATAAATATTTTATGACTTGTGAAACTAAAAAGAACTGGGCCTGAGATCTTGTGGCACTTCTGATTACATTCTGTGTTTCCTATGGTTAAAAATGTACTGTTTAGACATGCACAATTCATAGTAACTTACGAACTATCTCTCAGTAGCTATAAAATGAGTCTTTAACATTTTCCCTGTTATTAGTCAATAATTGTATACTACATAAAAATGCATTTGCAAACAAATCTTTAATGTTAATGGTTACTGTTCGTTGATCTGTCTTTTTTTTTTTTTTTGATCTCCACAGAAATTGGTCCAGTGACAATTACCACAGATCCGAAAAAGTTTCAGTATGAACTGAGAGAACTGTATGTTCAGGTAAGTGAAATGGGAAATAATTTATCTTTGGCTGGCTTTCTTCATTTTTAAAATCTAAAGGAAGGATTTGTTGTCTCTCAAGGGACTCAAGAAATGCCATATTCTCCCCCCACTATGTCTAGAATGAATTAAGCAATAGATACAGAATCTAATCCCGATGATTCCTGGTCTGAAGTAATGGAGAAAAGCATGTACGTGGTGCTTTTGAGTTTGCTCCTGCTCTGACTTTTCAGGCCCTTCTTGAATCTGTAGGCAAAAGTTTCAAAACACATCTCTGAACATTTCTGCATAATGCTGTTACTGACTTGAGCCCTGTGGGGCCTCAGCAAATACTCCCTGTGGGGTGGTATGACTGAGTCCTGTCTGTCTCTCATCCCTTTCTTGGGCCACTCTTTCCCCAGGCTCTGTGTTCTGTCTCAGGGGACTTGCATTGACCCTTCCATAACTGTGGCCTCACCCTTCCCCTGGAGCTTGAGTGTACGCTGCTCTTCGTGCACAGGAATGTCCTGTCATTAAACCCCTTCTCTTCTGCACTCTGAAATTTAAAGTCTTTAAAATACTAGTTTAATCTTGAATGTGATCTCTCCAGAGAGTCCCGTTCTGTCCTTACTGTTATCTCATTATCTCTTCCTCATAGAGAAGCTGTCTTATTTACATCAAAGGAACATGCTTGGCATCGTTATACATAGGCACCACACACTGTTAGATCCCCTGAGGGAGATGCCTGGCATGTAGAGGATGCTCACATATGAATGCAAATGGAGTGATAAATAGCTATACCAGAATAGGCACATGAGCACAGGTCAAATTGCAGTTTGAAGTATAATGTTTAATTAGTTGCAGTGTTAGGTGAACAGCTTGATTGGGAGCTCTGAGGTTGCTTCCGTTTGTGCATGTCTTGAGGTGCACATAGAACTGAGTTATAGTTAATGAATATGTGGGTGAATTTGCATAAGCATCCCTTGATCTTCCTCATGTTTCCTGTCAGTAATCCTCCATCCCTCTGTCCTTACAGCATGTTGTTACAGCTGTCATTAAATTGTTATTTAATATGTAGTCACTTTTTTCTTTCTCAGAAGTGAAAAATCTTTAGATGTTGAGATGTTGAAGAAAAAAGTCATTATAGAATTGTTTATTCCGTTAAGGGATTATCACTGGCTGGATTCCGTTTTCTTGGTTGCCTCAATCTTTACATTCACCAATTCTACTGTGAACCCCTGAGAAAACAGGATGATAGGGAGGGGCTTAGATAGTTGTTGGATAAATGAGTAACACTTTTTTTTTTAAATCATAAGCAGCAACATTGTATCAAAATGATTTAAACTCAGTGCTGCAAAGATATGTTAAAAATCCAATCTCAGTTTTCATGATATTGTAGAGACCCAGAAAGGCCACTTAAGGAAGATTTCAAGCCCAGGACCTATTAGCAAGAGGTTTACAGTGCTTGCTTATTTCTCTGTAAGAATACAGCTGAACTCTCTTCACAAAAGTCTGAAGAGACTGAAAATAGCTACATTCCAAATAAGACCTGGCACTGCACGGCTGTTTCCTGCCTCTCCCCTCTTGTGTTTTGAAGGATCTTCAGGGAGTGTCTGTATCCTCCCTGTGCCATTTGTCTCCAGGGTGAAGGATCCTGCTTCCTGACTCACACCCCGTTGACTCTCTTGGCAGAGTCCTTCCCAACATCCTCTGGAATTGAGTCTGATGCAGTCAATATGTAGGGTCGTTTGATTTTTACCTCCAAAAAGACAAAAACAAAACAAAAGAAAACAGAACTCTCTTGGAAGTGGAGCTAGGGTCCATGTCTCTAGACATTTGCACTGGGCGAGGTGCATCTAATTAATTGTTATTTATTGCTGTTTTATTTTGGCTTTGTGTTGTCATAAGATACACAAGGGCTCAATTAGAATATCTCGTTGAGAAAGAAATCAGATATTCAGTTTTTCCTTTCATTCAACACTGAGTGCCATTACACGAATCAAGAGACCATGGGAGCATTTCGAAAGTTTCTAGTGAATGCTACGCTTTTCAATTAAAGCAAAAAAATTTTAAAGTAAGGGACAAATTAAAATAAAGCAAATATAACAACTCTAGACTGCATTAACATTTCATATTTAGCATAAGTACATACTGTTTTCTTTGTGTGGAGAATGTTTTGTTGTTTTATAGATTAGTATGAGCAACTAAGTATGTTATATATTTTATAAAATTTTCATGAAGGATAATAGATTTTTTTTGATATTATAATTTCCTGACCTTTCTGACCACTGCCAAATCAAGTCAAGTACAGCAAGGATTACTGGTGTATTAAAACTTGACTTGGATTTATGGAAAAGCAAATATCAAAAAAAAAATTTCTTTCACATTCAAATTGGCCTTTAAAAATGTGAAAAGAGAACTCTGTTTGAAGTACATTAGATACTTGCCCATTAACATTGCCTGTATTAGTTTATTTTCCCATTGAGAAATGGAATGAGAAAACTAATCTAAACATTTCTAAGAAACACTGACAGAACTTACTATGCTCAAATCATTACGCTGATTGCATATTTATACATGTATTTTATTTCTTTTCATCTGGTTGACAGAGACATTAAGTTGAAAGGCAAATGAACTTTCTCTCTTGGGGAGAGGAGGGGAAGACAAATGGCAACCAATGGTATTCAGATCACACACAGCTTGGCAATTAATAAAGTTGTAAATATGTAGGAAAGAGGGCTGCCTAGGGTCACATTCTTTATAAGAAATTATAAAGCCTGTTGAGTTTTAGGATAAAATTATTGGCACTATTATGTGTCTGAATATTTTATCCAAATGTTTTAGGGAACAAAAAGCACATTAGTCAAACACTTGAAATACCCAAAAAAAAAATCCACAAAAATAATAACCGAGAGATTTCTACATAACTGAACGGTACTTACAACTTTTATGTATAGTGTTGAACCTCCCAAAGTACAAAGCTCTCCTTAGAACTTAATTTTCTTTCGTGAAAACGGCATAATCTTAAAAAACCCAAAAGTATTAGGATAGAACTCTAAGAAAATCGGGCCGGGGCCTAATTACTCCAAGTCTTTAAGAGAAGCAGAGGGTTTTTTTTGTTTTTTTTTTTTTTTGATGAGCCAGATGAACCCAGAGGAAAACTTTCTGCAGCTACAGCCTCCATTTTCACATACAACACGATCTAATGATGGTTTTCTACCTCCTACAGAACCTGAGCAGTACCAGAAGGGCTCTGACCCTTTTGTCTAGCCAGAGTTGACCTCATAGCACTAACCAACATGACTGCAGCTCAAGCTCTACCAGGAAGCCCCTTTCTTCCAGAAGAATCTTTCCTCACCTTATTTCAAACCTTTCCTCCTTTCCTCTCACCATAGGATGCTTCTTTCTCATGAATTTAGTTGAAAAATCAAGGCGTGCTCCATTAGATTAAATGTGCATTTTCATTTGGAAAGATTGCTTTCAGTAGAATACACTGTTGGACATTTTTTTTTTCCAAAAGTAAGTTTCTCCCAGGGGCTGGTGAAAGATCACTCCATTGTAACCCTGGTTACAAAACACAAAGTTAGCATACACTTTTAAGAAGCAAAACATTTTTTTTTATTTTTTACTTTTTTATTGGATATTTTATTTTCATTTTAGATGTTATCTCCTTACCACATTTTCCCCCTACCCAGAAACCCCCTATCCTATCCCCCTCCTCCTACTTCTATGAGGATGTGCCCCTGTCCACCCCCCCCACTCCCACCTCCCCACCCTCGAATTCCCCCACACTGGGTGTCCAGCCTTCATGGGACCAAGGACCTCCTCTTCCGCCCTCCATTCCCGAAAGTTTACTATATATTTTGCACATACGCGATAGTGAGAAACAGTGTGTCCAGATCTCCAAGATCTGGATGCCGGTTTCCATAAATGAAATAGTGAGAGATGAAGGGGCATATAAAGGGAAAAGAATGATCAGGGCCAGCACTGATGTGTCTTTCACAAACAATTTGCTAAATACTGTATTCTTGAGAACCTTTGAGTCCTCTGACAGATGACTGACGGGGTAGCTCACTTGCAGATACCATGTTCCTGAGTGCAAGTCTGAATGACATTTCATCTAGGAGCCAACAAAATGTCAATGTCACCAGATGCAGCACAGTTAAAACTGCTGCAGTAGGTTCCGAATCCTCCTCCCACGTGCCCCGAGCCTTAAGATCATTTGTGCAAAGTTACAGAGCTCGTACGATGCAGCTGGAACCCGGACTCACTCACTCTTGCCCATCTACATTGCTTTGTATTGCATCATTAAACCAGGTCATGTCAAAGCCTGTATAGACCTAGATTCCAACAAAAACTTGGTATCCTGTCTTGGGAGGTCAACTGTTCAATTGTTACACCTTTTTAAAGGTACAAATAACAGACAGAATAAAACTTTATAAAATATAAGCAAACCTCCCCCCCCCACCCAAAACAGAGAACAAACAAACAAAAGAGAAGCAGAGGGATAAACATACTGGAGAGCAGCAGATGGGTGGGGAGGGGCGGGGCAGTTGTTTCCTAGGGATGAGTGGCTGATACTAACATTCTTTGCTAACAGAGGCCATGAGACACTATGGATAAAGGAGCAAAACGTGTTCACAAATGGAGAGCAAGACAATACCATCTTTATACCATCTTTAGGAGGATTTGCTGGACCAGACAGGAAGCTTGGTAGATAATTCCTTGTATTCCAAGTCACACAGCTATGAACACGTGTACTTCCTACCTCTAGATTCATTACTGAAAAATAACGAGATGCCAAAAAAAGGAAAAAAAATAAGACATGGCTCAAGAAAAGAGAGAAGGGGTTATATATCACCATAGATGTAGATATTGTGCAAATGTCTGAAAGACTTTATTTTTAGATTTGGTGTTATACTTTATATATAATATTTTATGCAATATATAATATCTATGCTAATATTATATTACATATAATATTTTTAGATTAATATTTTTAATAAACAATATAGCCTATTATAGATTCTATATTAATATATTACTTAATATATTGTTATTAATATATAGTATGTATAATATATAATATACAATATATTATACAATATAGATTACATTAATAGTTTTTAATTTTAATATACATCTGACTTATGTTTTTTATATATTTGCTATGTATGAAATGTATTGATATATTTACAACCATGTTTTTATAAAATGTATACTCTAAAAGAAGAATGACCTGTACTTAATTGTTTAATTTGAGGAAAACAATTTGCTCAAGAAGTTCAATTTGTAATGCATGTGTACATGTAACATACATGTATTCCTACAAATGAGTAAACACCAGTGTTGGGATAGTATTTGGTATGACTCATTCAGTTCCCCAAATTTTAAACACCAAGGCTGATTTCATTGACTGTACATATGTGTACATATGTATGTATCTATAGCTATATATGTGTATTTATATATACAATATATCACAAATGTATGCATATATGATGTATGTAACAATAATTAAAGAAACAGTGGCCATGAATATAAAAGGCACTAAGTAGGAGGCACATGGGAAGATTTGGAGGGAGGAAAAGGAAGGGGAAATGATATAATTACATTATAATTTCAAGAAATTATTAACCAAAACCAAAATGAATCAGGGGGCTTTTAATGCTCAAGCCAGCCCTGTATCATTCTATTACTTTCCTTAGAACTGTTGCCTTAAGTAACCTTGTTAATCTAATCAAATTAACATATTTATTTACATAATTTCTCTTTTATTTTAGTTCAAGGCAGAAAAGTAGATAATTAAAGACAGATGGAGTTTAGGGATGACATTATCCTTATCAAAGTGAATTTATTTCTCAATTATTTTTACCTCTATTCCTGTTGGCCAACTTCTCTTGAGTAATTAGCTCACCTAAAATTAATGAGCAGAAAATGGCAAATTTATTATAATTAGAAAGTTTCTTTCCTCAGAACATTTCTACTAAATTAGAAGGGCAAAGTTTATTTAAGAGTGATAATAATTAAACTTTCTATAGTGTGAGGATGATGATGAAGGAAATTTTAGTATTTTATAGCTGCTCTGTGGAAAAATGAAACACCTTGACAGCTGTTGTGCTTCTTAGAGTTTTTGTTAGCATTTCTAAAAGGGTGAAAGTTCTTTGAGGAATAAGTACCATGTGTCCTCTAGGGTGAATGAAAGGGACTGAGAGAATGGTGGGCACCAATAGAAACGCGTGACTCATTTTTAGCTACCCATTCTGGAACCTTATTCAGAACTTTAATGTACCATTTAATGAACCATTGACTTACTAATGACCTTTTGGGTTAACATCAAGGACAAAGATTACAGAAGTATATTCTGCCTGTTTTGAAAGCAGAGCGTGCAAATGGCTGAAGAAGGGTAGGTGTGAATCACAACGGGAGGTTTCGTGATCTTTCTTTCAAACAGTACTTGGGTGAGTCTGTTTTTAAGGATAAACACATGACACACTGAAAAATAAACACTTCAGGCTCTAGGTAAAGATAATCCACTGACATATAAGGCCTTGACTCAGTCCACATATGCCACTCAACCCACCAAGGAGTCATCTGTTCCTCACAGGAATTCACAGGCCTGCTTCTGTCTGGTTTTAGATAATGCTTGGAAGTCAAAATGCTTCATTGCAAAAATGTTTACTAGAGTAAAATAACAATATTTCTTCTAATAAAATAGATATAAAGGAAAATTAAGAACATTTTATTTCTCAGTCTAAATAGATCAGAAATAACTATTTCTGTGAGAGACCTTTATTTTTATTTCTTGGGTCTTGATAAAAGTTGGTCAATTTTAGAGCCTTAGAATTGAAATCGACTTTGAATATTGTCTTTGAAATTACCCTGTTAGGCGCTTGACTCCTTTCCAGAGTACTATCAGATACCAACAGTTCTGGCTGAGACTGGAGTCTGGCCTCTGTCAGAAGGTGATAACAGAGACCTGCTTCTAGCCACATCTGGGGCCCTCTGCTCATGGGAGCCCTGTATCTGCTCTGTTTGGCAGGCACATCACATGAGTGAACAGTGCTCTAGTCATCAGCTCAGTCCCTTGGGTTTCTGCACACAAATTTTTAAACCAAGGCTCCATCTTTCTTTGTATGTGTTGATTTTTAATAATTCTCATTTGTCTACTGTGTTGTCTATGTGGTCTCTTTTTGAGCAGATTGTATTTATTGGTTATGTCATGACCATACACCCTGTCCATATAAAACTTAATCATGTGAAATTTTCGTGAATTATAAACATTTTATTAATACAATGTATTGTACTAATACATCTTTACAAAGTCATAAAAATAAGTAATATAAACATATACAATCACATTAGAGAAAAAGTCAGAATTATAATCTTCGTTGACTAGCGTATAACAGAAACATTACCAATTGTACTACAAAGCATTAAAAATCTGCATGTGAGTATTGGGCCAGATGGAAGAGAGCCTTTGAGAGACAGGTAGAAACAGCTTAGAGAAAAGGGCAGGAAGCAGTGTGTGGGGAGAAAACGTGGACGCCAGAGCAGGTTTTGGCAAGAGCAATGCCCAGTCTTTGGTGCACCAAGTGACGGCTGCAGGGACGGCATGAGTTCTGCCTGCCTGCCTTCTGTATCTTGTCTTCTGAGTACGTGTGGCCATCTAGGAAGCAAGATTGAGGATCCATTGCACGTAGAGAGGAACTCTTGTCTTAATATGACTGGGAAAGAGTTGACAGTATGACAGCACAGAATTCTTGAAGAACGAAGAGAAGAATTTTATAAGTAGTAGTTACAGCCAGGGAGGGAGGGAGTTACCAAGGAAGAAACTGAGAACATCAAGATATTATTTTCCAGGTTCACATGTTGCCTGTGGGGTAAGCCTATGTATACCTACATGCCTTTTGGAATTAGATGGTGTCAGGCAGCTTGTACATTATACTTGATGGCCTTCATGCCGTTGGCTTCTTCAATGGACTACTTTCTCTTATAACTCCAGTGAGTTATGAAGAAGTTCCTGAATTATGGGAACATTAAAGTACACAGTTTTCTTAATCCCCGTTTAAGATATTGGGGACTTGAAACATCATAAATTCTTTATGAATGCTTGAATTGTGATAAACTGAACTGCTTTTGGGACTCAGCAAACAAAACTCCACTTAACATAAAGGTTCCAAAAAGTTGTGAGATCACTTGCTGATGAGTTACATGTTCGATTGGCAGGTGATAACCTGGAACCATGGAAGTGGTGGTTATTGCTTAAGGCATCCAGCTTAAAGGTCCGCCATTGAGGCTTAAATTTGGAACCCGCCTTATTTAAATTTATGTCATCGTCTATGTGTAGCAAAGGGTATCATTTTGCTCTCCTGGGTGTGTGACATGTATTACTGTGGTTTGTTTACTCTGAGGCTTGTATTCTAAAATATTCTCTCTGAGGACATCTTTGCATACACCCACATACACAGACACACAGACACACACACACACACACATTACAAGAGATGAAGGGCAGTGCACATGCCTGTAAGCTCTGAAATTGTTCTGATTTATTTTAGCTTTGCTTTGCACACAGTTTAAAATTAGAATCAATATCGCCTAATGTTTTCCACATGTACATTATATTCTCAAGGTCTACAGTCAGTGGCAACATTTATAACTGAGGAATCTAAAATGTTGATTAATTGAAACTGAGTTTCACGTCTCAATTTTCCACGTAAAGTGTAAAGTGCACAACTGAGACCTTTTCAGCGTGTGGATTCTGTGCCAGGGGACTATAACCTGCCTTTGAAACCAGGCTCACATCCAGAAGAACACAATCTTGTTAGAATAAGAGTAACCATTGGAATTCCAATGCAAAGTTCTCTGAGTTGAGCACAGTGACGCAGGACTGTAAATCCAGATTGTAAATATTATAGAGATCCAGATTATGAGTTAGAGGTCAGCTGGGGTCATATAGCAAGAGTCTGGTCTTAAAAATGAGTTATTTTGGAGTTTGTCAGTATCTGAGAATTTTGAGGTGGATGTCCTGAAGGACAAGGAGAAGTAAAGTAGTGTGGGACCCCTCCTGCTCTGCCTTGTCTTGTTCCTTAACCCCTCTTGTGATAACATCTTCCCTTTAGGATTTGGAAAGGGCCCTCAAATTTCTCTAACTCCTTGGAGTTCAAAGATTCAGTTTATTTCTGTGTTCTCTCCACTCTGTCTTGTATTTAGAAAAGACTGTGAGACAATCTGGGTTTTATCACTTCCTCCACTGATAAGATTTCCCTCCATTGTATCCTCTTGCTTTCCAGGAATTCACTACTGAACACAATTATCATTGTACCTCTGAGGCCATAGTTCATGTCTATGAAAAGGTCCCATGCTTCTAATCTCTTTCAGTAAATATTTTTACATCTGAAGGATCTTCTGCACTTAGCACACTGGAGATGTCTGTAAGACTAGAAAGATAAAATGAGTCCAGGAAGACTGAGCAGTAATTCTCTACTGATATTGACTATGTTTATTTCAAAGTTCAATGAAAAACACAGAACGTTAATAAAGTCAGACCCTTCCTATTACATGCTTTGGGAATTATTCAAATCGGTGTATTATGTAGTTCACCTCTACTCTAGTTTTAATCTGTGTAAGTGTGTGTCTCTGTGGTTTTAAATGATATATTTAGGTTACACAGTCATGATTATTTTCTCTTGCCAACTATAAGACTTCACTGCATACCCAAGAGAGAAAGAAGGAGGGAAGAAAGACAAGAGAGAAACACACACACACACACTCACTTACACACACCCACACCCACACACACACCCACACACACACACACACAGAGAGAGAGAGAGAGAGAGAGAGAGAGAGAGAGAGAGAGAGA
>NW_021604700.1:1368126-1407154 GCF_004785775.1 Grammomys surdaster | reverse complement strand
AGAGAGAGAGAGAGAGAGAGAGAGAGAGAGAGAGAGAGAGAGAAACAGAGGGGGAGGAAGAGAAGAAACAGCAAGCGAGCAAAGAGAAAATGTTTCTCAAGCTTACAATAAACATAAATAGGAATACATGTAAATATAGCTATGTGCACATGCGTGCATATTTATATGTATACCTACACACACATGCATATGTTTACTTTCCCATTCATAATTAAAGAGTCATCTTCATTCTTGTATGTGTAGAGGGTTCCTTCAGCTCTGGAACCATACCACTTGAAATCAGAGAGGTTGATTTTGAAGGATGTTCAGATGCAATGAAGGAAGTGTACCTGGATTTATCAAGACACCTCTCTCTCTCTCTCTCTCTCTCTCTCTCTCTCTCTCTCTCTCTCAGTGGGGGGGAGGGGAACAAAGAGTTTATCAGCTTATATCTTGTAGTCCCTCATCAACAGAGGAAACTCAAGGCAAGAAATTGAAACCTGGAGGCAGGACTAAAGTGGAGTGCATGTGGGGAATGGTGCTTATTGGCTTGCTCTCCATGGTTTTTTCCAGCCTGCTTTCTCATATGACTAAGGACCACATGCCCAAGGGCGTCCCAGGACACTGTTGGCTGGGCCCTCCCACATCAAACATTCATCAAGAAAACACTCCATAGAGTTGTCTAGAGGTTAATGTGACAGTGACATTTTCCTTTCTTCCTTCTTTATAATTTAATGTAGTTTTTTTTTTTACTTACTCACTTTATATTCTCTCACTGCCCCCTCCTGGTCTCCTCCTCCCATAGTCCTTCCCCTCGCCCCTCGCTTTCCCTTCTGGGAAGGTGGGGGCCCTTTTAACTGAACATTTAAGTAATTTTTAACATTTATTACTACAATTTATAGTATCAATTTTCCTTCCATTGGTTCCAGAAAATATACACAGATAATTATTGATGAATTCTTTGTTTCAAAACTGAAAATGATGTATTGAATTAGCTGATTGTCAAGTGTAAAATACTTTTGATTGTTATCTGACATATTTCCATTTAAGATGAAACTTTATTTTTTTATTTTTAAAATTTATAAAAATCATTGCAGATAAAAAGAAATCACATACCTAAGTTAACTAGACCCAAAGAATATACAGTTCAATGAACTTTTATACAGTTATAGTGGTCATTTGAAACAGAACCATGGAGCTTCATACTATATTTTATGTTTCCACTATCAAATATAGTTTATCAAACTTATTCATCACCAAAAATGAGAAATTCATCACAGAAGTCTAACTAGAAAGGTAATTGCTTTTTGTGCTTTGGTACATCTTTTACAAGTTATTATTTTATATTTTCATATTTGCTATTCAGTGCAAAATAGAAGCTGTTATATAATCTTAAAGAATACCTTTCTCAAGCTTAGAGATGAAACTTAAATCTGTTTTTCTAGTTTCATTCACTTTTCTATGACCTTCAACTTTTAAATTTGTACAAATGTTAGACTGAGACAAACCACCATAAACTCTACATTTTGAGGTTCATTGATAAAAATGCACACTTCTAATAACATTTTTCTTATCTAGTCAGAATTTAAGTGTCAAAACTAAATTTAAGTATCAAAGTATCATAGAAAACCTGTAAATTAACCAGGTGGTTAAATATTACGTATATGTACAACTAGAGACAATATATATATATATATATATATATATATATATATATATCTCAAACTTTGTTTATAAGGTTATTACCTCTATACACTAGAATTAAAGAAATTATACTTAGTAAAGTAAAGCAATTTGAATTTGCCTCTGATAACTTCAATTAAAAGTTTTACCAAAGATTTTAAGGTCATTGCCTTCACCTTTTAATTACTAGCCTAGAAGGAAGCATTGCTAATGAAGTACAGCAGGCCATTCCAAAGTGGTGCTAACACATGACTGTGTTAAACTCATATAGACAGTTTTTAAATAAGGTAACTATGTAACCCAAAATATGTAGAGTATTATCATTCAGTTGTATCATTAATTTAAAAAGCACCCGTTTAATTTTTAAATTTAAATGTATATTGGTGTAACTAAATCCACTCAAAATTCAGTTGCTCAGTTTATTAACCACACTGGGGTTGCTCAGTGGACACATCAGGTTATTGGAGCTACTCTATTAGAGGAGAAATGTTGCAGTCTGTTTGTAGGTGTCTTGCTGGTCATTTGTTATTTAAAATTGTCAGGACACCAGACTAAGCCATTAGCGGTTTAATATGGATTTTACATTAATTTCTTGTGGAAAAAGAAAAAGCTCATTTTTTTTCCTTTATGGAAACTATATTTACAATGAAACTTGTTTCCCCAAGCAAGGGTCATATGAACTCACAGAGACCCAGAGTCCAAGGCAGCAAATTGCAGGGCCTACACTGGTCTGCACCAGCTCCTTTGGGCTTTCAGCTTAATATTTGTATGAGACCCCAGTGAGAACGTGTGGGTCTCTGATTCTCGTGTCTGCTCTTGTGACTCTTTTCTTTGCATTGGGTTGCCTGGTCCAGCCTCAATGCCATGTGTTTTTACTCCATTTTATTGTATTTTATTTTGTTATATTTGGTTGCTATATAGAGAGGGAGTGGATCTGGCAGAGGGAGGGAAGGGGGAAGAACTGGGAAGGATATTGTATGAGAAAATAATCTATTTTCAATAAAATAAACAGGGGAAAAGAATGCAGAAAAACTGTGGTCTCCATGCTTCCCCTTTATTTATTATGGTATTTATCAAACTTTTCAGATATTAATTATTTTAATAAAATGCTTACAACATCTGCTACAAAAAATATATGTTACATCCACACAACTTAAATTAGTGCCCCAGCCACAGCACACTATAGCATGCCTGCTTGTTGCAGTCTCTTTTCTTGGGTGACTGAAGGCTGTGCCTTGGTGCCACATGCCACGGGAGAAGGAGAGAGGTAACTTCAAAATCAAAGTATGTTTTCTACTGACTGCACAATGCTTTCACCCCAAAGCAGGAAACCTAGAAATTAAACTGCTATTAAGTTGCAGTTCATCTGTGTATGTACAAAAACAAGTGTGTAAACAAAGATGTTAGCACATTAGCTACATTGAATCAAGTGCAAATAGCAAGAGGCTTCTGGGAAATACGTAACTTCCAGCGCGTGCAATGGTGAGAGGATTGCTTTCTACAAGCTGATCAAATGAGCAAGATACAAGTGACCTAACAGGAAAGAAAATTCTGTGAGTTGAGGGCTGTCAGAATACAGTCCAGGACTGGAGTCAATGAGGAGAGTTCTGAGTGCTTGTGAGAAAACTCCAGGAAAACAAGGCAAGAGTCTTGTGATCTCCATTTCTTCAAAACATGAAATGATTCTTGGATGCATTTTTGTGTACCTCCCGATGTAGTGGATAGGAATGAGTTTATTTCAGATTATTCATCACAACTGGCTATTGTTATGTGTTTATACTCTTCTATGAAAAAAAAAACATGGTTTTGCCATGCATGACTAATATAAATTGTCTGATGCTGTGAATACAGTTGGCTCCTTAATGAAGAAATCAAAGAAATAGTTTCCATGAGATATGAATTACTACTTAGTATTGTAATGTTCAGTTAGATAAAAGCAGGAAGATATTAAAGATACTGTTACCCCTTGGTAATAGAGTAGCTTTAATTACTTAAAGCAATTTATAATTAATATATATTATTCCAAGATAATCGGTGTATGGAAATGTGAAAGTCAGAGAAAATTTTATTTTATTATAAAAATGCCCTTAAATCCAGAGCAGAAAAATTAAACTATAAGTATATTCTTATAGTTTAGATGTATGTGACTCAAAAATATTTCCTTTACTGGATATTGCTAACTTTTCTGTCTGCCGTGAGATTTTTCCATTAGTTCTTACAGCAAGGCTAAAACAACTATTTTGAAGAGTATGACATAAAGAAAGTTGAAGCTTTATACAGAGGACAGTTTCCGTTTGTAATTGTGGTTGGGCAGTTGGAGCTGTGTGAATTCATCATCACTTCCCAATATTGCTTATTCGCTGATATTAAACCTCGTACACATAAGGTTCAGCACTTAACAAAGAAGCTTTCCACACAACAAGCAGGTGTTTCCAGTACCAAGATAAACATTGTTTACTTTATAAATTTTTATTAATATGGCTTCTTCATTCAAATCTGTAGGTTGAAAAGGTAGGGGTCCCTTTTGAGTGCAGGCTATGTTTTGAAGCCACATTCACTTTTAAGATCAGTTTGAGCTCTTGAAGAATCTTAGTTTTGGATCTGCCTGGAGTAGTTTAAAGGCTGCTCCTGGTAATGTTGGAAACATCTGAGGGCCCAGGCAGCAACAGATGCTCCTAGGGAAAACGTATACCCAAGTCAAAAGGCATTCCCTCTACTGATCAAGCTAATTAAGTCTTCCTACTTCTGTATCCCTGGAGATCTGATGTTTGCCCTACCTACAGACAGAGCACTCTTCCTGCTTTGAAGTACCAGATGACAATTAGTATCTCCATTGAATTATATTTCTATGGCTCTGTATTGCCTATTGGATTATTTAAGAAACACTGTGTAACTGATGGGTTCTATCTACCATCAAGTTATAGCTATCATCAAGTATACAACATAAGACATGGGGAGAATGTGTTTAGTTTAAGATTTTAAATATATAGTAGGAATCTAAAGATTTCAAGACCCCAGAATACTCGTTATAGACAAAGAAAACAGACTACACATAAAATTATTCTTGTCTTATATATCAGTGAATTACACAAGTAGTGGCAATTTCTCACTTCCCAACTATATCCTCATTCAAGGTCATTTATTTCAATAAGAACCACTCAAATACTGTAATATAAAGGAAAATATATCAAGTACCACTAGGAAAAAAGCATATAGAGTGTATTTTTAAAATAGACCACAGAAAAAGAACAACTTTGAAAGAGGGGAGGTAATATTATCTCAAGCTCAGGGAAAATAAAATTCATCCACCTAAATATAGATTTTTTGATCCTATATCAATTCATATCTTTCTCATCCTCTCCTCACCAAAGTGATTAATTTAGTAACAAACCGACAGAAAATAAAAGTAAAGAGTGATTGTCTGATTTTTAAAATACAAAGTAAATGGACAAAAATAACCATTTCTTCCTAAAGTGATTTCATCTTGCTTTCTGTTCAACAGGGAGGTGGTGATTGTCCAGAAATGAGTATTGGGGCTATAAAGATTGCCTTGGAAATTTCTCTGCCTGGTTCCTTCATCTATGTTTTTACTGATGCACGATCCAAGGATTATCGGCTCACCCATGAGGTGCTGCAGCTTATCCAACAGAAACAATCCCAGGTAAGTAGACAGCATCCCCACACATGCTTGTCTCAAGAAGCATGGGAGCTTGCCTAGCCCTTTTGATTATTCTGTGTGTGATCAGTATCAATAGTCACAACCACTGAGCACATCAGTATCAACAGTCATACCAATTTGGCCATATATCTACCCGTGTAAAAATGTACATGTACCTCTGATTTGAATGTAGTAAACTCATACTTACCAATGGCATATTGAGATTTCGGCTTTGAATACAAAGAAGAAGAGATTGCAGATTAATTAAAGTACATATTAGCATCTTACGATACTTGTTAAGTCTGTACTTCAAATGCCACTGTCTATGGGAGTCTTTTCTGAGTTAGTTATCCAGTATTATCAGTTAGTTGTTGCCATGTAACAAAACTCAACAGTTTGAAGCATAGCATTTCACCTTTCCCATGTTAGCACACCCTGGTTTACCTAGGCTAGTGGTACTTCTTGTACATCTAGGAACGCTGAGCTACTGGGCTTTGAGTATATTGAGTTTTTTTTCCTTTACAGGTTTCTTTTAAGATTTAGGTATGCCCTTTTTGTGGCCATGGCAGAAACACTGGTGATTGAGGGGAAATGCAAAGGCATTTTAGTTGAAGCACATAACTTGTAGAGTGGCTCTTCTGTCTCAAGCCATATGGCCAGACTCAGATCCAGAGATACATTATAAACAATATATTTTTAATAAAAAGATCTTCAAAATTCTTTGCAAATGCATTGATACATGACAGGTTCAGGAACTGAGACCACTGTTAAAGCTAGTATAGTTGTGTTCTTGTTTCCCTAGCCAAACTTGTCCTGAAATAGAAACGACTATGTCCCTGTGCAGGCCCAGCATATAGGGCTGGTAATTATCCTCTATGCTAACATTCAGCTTCCTTAGCAATGTGCTAGCAAATAATAGATGCTATTAAATACCTTTGGCTTCTGGAAATCTTTCAAACTCCCTTCTGCTTTACAAATTTCAGGTGGTCTTTGTGCTCACTGGAGACTGTGATGACAGGAATCATATTGGATACAAAGTCTATGAAGAAATTGCCTCTACAAGTTCCGGTCAAGTGTTCCATCTGGACAAAAAACAAGTGAATGAGGTCAGTTTAGTAAAGTTGGTCTAGTTTTTGCTACTTTGTAAAGACCAGTTAGGCCACTCTAACTGTGGTAACTCTGGTGTCTGTAAGAGTTAGAATCTGTAGATTCTGCCCTTAGGCTTCACATGGCCAGCTTACAGCAGGGATGCAGAGAGACAGATGCATTTAGTATTAATTTTCAGGTTGAATAATGTTATAGCAACAAGTCCTGACAGCACCAGAGGTGAAAGCTTCACCTTGTTTAATAAAAATCTTTTTTTTTAAAGTACATTTGGTTTAGCCCAATGTGAAATTTCAATTTGTATGTCTGATGAAAACTTTTCAGGTAACCGGTCAAAATGAAGCTTGATCTATTATTGAAGATTAATGTGAGAGAATGAGCTATCAAACACAATTCCAGTCAGATTTACTATCCAATGTCAGAGCTTAAATCTATGATCCATAACTGTATAATTAGAAAAATGATTGAAAGCAAAATCTGCAACTCATAGTAAGAAAATGCATTTTTTTGTAATTGGTCTTATTCTTATGATTTCTTTGTTTTTCCATCTATTATTTTGCCTTGTCTACACTTGTGGTAATAGCATTTTATTTACCAATTAATTAATGAATTAATTAATTTGGTTTAAGAACTTACTGGAACAATGCTAAAGTCTGAAGAAAGTATAATTCACATTCAACGTAGTCTTTAAGTCTATACAGATCTCCTGACTTCATGACAGATTTCTTGTGCATTGATCAGAATGATCAATTATTTTCTTATAACTGAAGCATTACATCACAGTAGAACTAATAGAAAATTGTAACTTTTCAGAAGAAACAGTTTAGTAAAAACACATTTATCAACTACTTACATGACAAACCTGGATGGTTACTTTAATCTAAAAGTTTTCTTGAAAAGATACCTGTTGAGAAGGCAGTAATGACTCGAGCCCATATTATACCCCCTTTAGAGATTCAAACCCTCCTGAACAATGCCTAGCAACTAGAAGGTGACCCCTAACAATTAATTTGGGAAAAAATGTGTTTCAGGCAGAATATGGAAGCCTGGGAAGGAACTAGGAAAAAAATGCAGAGGTCTGAGGAACTGGGCTTCTTGTTTCACTCAACACTTTAACAGGATGAGAAAGGCTTGAAAGAGATGAAAAGCTTGCAGGTTGCCTTGGGCACATTCAGGATCTCCTGCAAGGGCTATAAATGAAGAGTAGCATTATTCTCTCTTGTATCAGTGAGGACACTGTCGTTTCAGACTTGATGAGATTGTGAGCCAGAAGTGATGATGACTCTCACTGCAGGCAGAAGTAGTACAGGAACCAGCAGGAGATACATTGCCCAGTGATCATGGTGGTTCATAGCTAATGGTGCTGGGGAAGAGAAGGCATTAGAAAACTTACCAAGAGCACATAGGAATTTCGAAAGGACAGGATTTCTGTCCTGTTGGTAAGCAGTAAAACATAGTGTAGGGACTGCGAATATGAGAAGAGTCATAGGATTTTCAACAGCTGAGTCCCAGAGCAAAGGGAATTAAAAAACCAACTCACTGGTTTATTAGTTTTTTTTCCCCCAGAGCATCAGTTGGTATTTGGATCTTTAAATTTTGTCATGGCAGGTCTAGAATTTTTTTTTTAAATGTTAGATTTCCCTCTTAATTAACTAATTAATTAATTTACCTTATTTATTGTAAAATAGAGTTTGATAGTAGCAGGGGTGAACCTAGGCTTCTGTGAGTCAGCGTATCTCCAATACCCTGGGTGATTAATTTAGGAAAAGATAGAATGTCTCTTTTACTGTGGACTCAAAGGCGTTTTGGCTATGGGTAACTTTGAGAAATCCTCTGCTCCTAGATCTTGTCCTGCATGCTCATGAGTCCTTATCTGATGCTGGCAGCTTGATATAAGTCTCACAATAAAACAGCTGTGAAGGATTCTGAGCAGCTAAGAAAGCCCAGTCTTGTTCAGTCTTCTAACTCCTTTTAATGCTAAGTGTCTGAAGTTACGGAAATGATACTTTCCTTAGGCCAAATGAGTGGTCAGTTACATCAAATGAATGAATCTAGAAATTGTACATTTCTTTGTGACCTGGGCTCTGTGAGGTCTAACTAGGCCTTGTTTATAAAATGAAGATGATAGAATTTCTATTTCAGGAGGTAATCATACCTCTAAGTGGGAAATACAGGGAAAATGTTCTATACAAAGTAATGTAACAGAGTATGTACTGAGTAAAGCTGACTGGGATTGTGGTGGTCCCCATAGGCTCATATACTTGAATATATGTCATTGGGGAGTAGAACTACCTGAGAAGATCTAGGAGGTGTAGCTTTGTAATGGAACTGTATCACTGGGGGTGGGCTCTGGGGTGTCAAAAGCTCACGCTAGGTCCATTTCTTTCCTGCTGCCTGTGGATCAGAACATAAAGCTCTCAGCCATTGCTCTAGCACTATGTGTGTCTCCAAACTCTCCATCATGATGATAATAGACTAAATCTCTGAAACTGCAAGCAAGCCACCAATTAAAGGCTTTCTTTTACCAGAGTTACTACGGTTGTGGTATCTCAGCAATAGGACTAGACAGGGACTCTAACCCTGTGAAGGTTCTTTTTTTACCTTTGCACCGAGGGCATTGTGCCACCATGCATGCTGGAGCACGGTTGGGGGAAATAGCCCTGAGTGTGAGCATCCAGGAAGAGCTGGGAAGTTTTATTTCTTCTTGTTTATGAGTAAAGATACTGTAGAGGTTTCCTGAAACTGACTAAATCAATATATACCATAAAGAAAGGCACCAGAATGGAAGACTTGTTAATAGGAAGCATTGCAACACTGGCCTAATAGGACTTACAAAAGTTTGAGATAGCAACCTAGTAATTTTTTCTTTTCCAAGTGTTCTAAATGATGTTATTATTCTATAAATGCTACATAATTTGAGGGAAATAGATGGTTTCATGCTATGTACTCATTTAATAGACACAAAACCCCAGGCATGAAAACCTTCCATTTAATTCATGAGAAAATTTTCACATGCTCTTTCTAAAGGAAACGTAAGAATACTGTGCATTTGCCTTCATCAACTAGTGAACCAGTTTTGTAACCTGGTGGGAGTACAGCTTCAGTAAATTGGAAGTTTTTAATTTTCCTTTCTTTCATGAGGATATATGGAGGATCTAGGTATCTTTCATCTACATTTAACATAAAAGGAAATCCAAAGTGAAATCCTTTGGCTGAATTCCAGCAATCTGTAAATCACTGTGTGGTGGTTTTTGTGTCTTGAAAACACAAGATACAAATCTTAGTTCACCTTTGAAGATAGAACAGGGACCATATTTTACTGTTCTATTCCATTTACTTGAAATCTGAGAGGCTGCCCATCTAATCAGTGCTTGCTCTGATATAATAAAATGTCTAAGGCTGTATGCTGTGTGAGAGAAGCAAGAAGGAAGTATACATTGTTAACTAGATCATTGACCCACCCGCCTTGACTCACCAGCCTTATCCCACAGTTACCACAGTCATGACCTCTATCATCTTTTTTATCCCCACTGAAAACTTTCTCTGGACATCTCAGCTTGGTGGATTTCTCCCATTCTAACAAGTGTTAACAGCCCTGCAAATGTTATCTCTTACTGACAGGGTTATCAGTAACTGTTACAGCAGAGGACACATGACTTACTCAAAGGCACCAAAGGGTGTTGAATGAATGTCAGTCTGCAACAGTTTGCGCAAGCCTAAGGACAGCCATTGTGTAACAATGAAGCACCAAGGATGTAGTAAGAAGCATCTACCTACGTCCTACCTGAATTTGAAGAGGAGGAATAAGGAGCTCATAACATTACCTAGTGAAAGAGTAGCCTGGAATGGGCAAGCTGAAGCCCTGTATTAGAAGGCAGAATTCAGGGGTCCTGTTGACACAGTGTATAAAAATCAGCATTCCAGGGCAGGGAAATAGCAAAATGATTGTTCTAAAGGGTCAGTGTAGAAAAAAGTAGTACTGTGAAGTAGATAACATTTCAGGCTCTGGACCATGGTTCGTATCCTAGGCATGAGTCTTTAAACAACGTATGCAATCTTCTATGTTTCAAGTGTGTTTTTTAATTGCAAAATGAGAAAATGTCATACTTAATATTAAACTACAGGCTTTTTCAGATTAAAACATGTAAATAAGTATTAATAGTTTTTTTTTAATTTAGTGATGCATTTTAGAGCAAATATACTAGTAGTATTAGTTTTACAGTGATATGTCCTAAACCAAAGAAATATACATTGCGTCCGGTGCGTCCGGTGCGTCCGGTGCGTCCGGTGCGTCCGGTGCGTCCGGTGCGTCCGGTGCGTCCGGTGCGTCCGGTGCATCTGGGGTTTTAGAACCAGAAGAAACCGACTTTGAACTATCTCTTTGCCTTTGGCTAAGATACATTTATGAACAACTTTATAGAACATCTCTGGGATTATGTTCCTTCACGCGAACAGGGTGCAACCATTGCCTCATAAGAATACTGTAAAGATGAAAGAACACGAGGAATGTTTGTAGTGAACTACAGAGAATTCCAGGGAAATGGAAACAACCTAGTCTAGAAGTCTTTAAAGACAACAGTTTCTCTTTTGTTCAAGAGGGCATCTGCAGTTTACTCAGATGACGCCATTACCCTATAGAGCCATCAGAAGGACTGCTATTTGGGAAGCATCATCACCCCTAATAAATGTCTGAAGGGGAATAGATTTAGAACTACTAAGAATCCCATACGGCTCTTAAACTCTTACATTTACCTTGCATTTACAATCAGCCTTATTCTTTATCATGGTTAGTAATAAAACTCCTAAGAGATGAAGAATTTAACTGTTTATTTAGAGAATAATAACATCAATGATAGTAATAATAACCCCAATAGAGGGATTATTACGTGCTGTGCACTCCGGTGGGTGCATTTCTTTCAATCACTGTTTCAGCCTCGGAAACTCTGGAAAGAATAAAGTTCAGTCTTTTGCAGAGATCTTGGAGTCAGTCCTTGTTAGTGCAGTACTGAGAGGACAGGAAGATGAGCCAGCTCCTGTCAGTCCGTAAAGGGAGGTGAAGGGCTGGAGGTGTGTTATGGAGCTGTGCTGGGTGGGTCTGTGGGTTCCTGTGATAGGCAACAGAAAAGAAGACCCTGTTCTCTCTGTACCATGAATTCGGACCTGTCGTTAAAGATAACATTGTCCCTATCCCAGCTGAGAAATGTCCAAAGGGAAATGGGGTTGTGACCTCACTTAGAGAAAAATGATCATCTATGGAAAGTCCAGCAGCCTGGCAATAAAATACGTCACAGGTTACAGATCATTTGGCTTTAGTTTTGACTGCTGGGTCTGTACTAATTTTCTAGTACCTAGACTAGAAAAATCTATAAACTTTTCTGGAGTATGATCTTGGCACAGCCCTTTCTTACTATTTTGGCCAACAGCTACTTATGATCAGGATGTGGAAGAGCTTGCTGCCTTTGGGCTTATTGATGAGAACTGTTCAGATTTTGGACAGTTGGTGATGTGAAGTGAGGTGTCTGCCATTTTGTTCTTCCTTACTCTGAATTTCACTTCAGATAGCCTATCAGAATATAGCCTTACTGCTGACCTTGGAAGTAAGTAGAAATGACTGGTTCCCTCTGAAATTGGAAAACTTATCAGAGACAGCTCTAAGATTCTAGAAAGTGACCAGTAATGTGTGGAGACAATGTGGAAATGTTTCCAGCAACCCATCTTTGAATTCACCTAATTAAATGTCAAAAGGAAAGTACAAAGCACATCTCTCATATATTAAAATGATGTAGATATTGTGTCCAGAAAGGAGCATCTACCTAATGGCAATGCAATGCTTTCCCTGGTCCTCTGTTGTGCCCAGGTTGACATGTGTTTGGGACCTTTGCTTTAGGAACACATGTTTCAGGCACCTGGGAGAGTTTTTATTGGTCACTGATATGTTTAAATAAAGCCACATGTATGTTGTGTTACTGTGGCTTTATTAGTTATTTAGTTAGAACAGAAATTAAAGTCATTAACTTATTACTAAAAGTGTTCACTGACCTTAGTCTTATGAACACATGGATATTTTTTCATAATGACATTTAAAATATACAGAGTGCATAACATTCATTAAAAATGGTGGGAGGACATGACTGTTGTTATCGATCTCATTGGTCTAAATACACCCAAAGAGGAAGATACTTACTCTGCCGTGTGAGCAACAAGTGGGGGCAAAGGAGATGGAAAGTGGAGAACACATGGGTTAGAAGGAGAAGCCCTGTAAACATGAGGCTCTGTCTTGTTTCATGGTTCTGTGTATTGCTTCTGAGAACAGTTTGAGGCTCACATGAGAAACTGCAGCAACATATTTTGTAATGTGAGAATGAGCAGAACTAACTCCCTTTGAAACCTAAGTTTGAATAAGAAAGTGTTATCCCACAGTTCCTCATAGAGGCAGTCATGACATCCAGACTCATAAAATGCAGAAAATAGAATGGAACCCACTCAGTAAAACATATTACCAGCACACACACACACACACACACACACACACACACACACACACACAAAGAAAGAGAAAGAAAGAATAGCCATCTCAACACAAAAAAAATAGTTTACATAAATACGTGGAGGAATATTTCTTACAAGGGAAAAGAAATGCTGTTTGAGGATAAACTGGCCAGTGAGTTGCACAGACCAAAACAAACAGGAAAGGAAATAAATCTATTTAGCTGATGCTATTTTGATTAGAAGCTAAAATAATCTATCAAGTTCAACTATGTCAGAGCTAACCAAACCAAATCGATTTCTTGCATAGCTGCTTCTGATTTACAAGAGTTGTAAACTACCACAGTTTCTATGTCTATTTTTAAAGTGTCTGAAAAATGCATTTAAACTCCATATGGCCTGAAGGAGATTAGGCATCTTCCCCATTTAGAGGCCAAGCTTCTTTTTTCTTTTTCTTTCTTTCTTTCCTTTTGTTTAATTGGCACTGTAATGGAAAATACAGCTGTAAATGGAGAGAAAGTTGCCACACATGTGTGTGACATCTACCATGCATGTGTGACATCTAGACATGTGACATCAGCTAGTTAGCAGTGGATCCCTTTTGAAGAGTCAATTCATGGGGACCTGGGAAGAGCACCAGGAACCAGAATGCAGACAGTGCTGAGACAAATGCAATTTTAATTTGCCATTTTTTTTAGCAAAAAAAAATAAAACAAGGCCTCAGCCATGTGCATACATTTTTTCATATTGAATTTTAAAAGATTGCTTTCTAAAGTCCTTTGTTTAGAAAAAGGGGTCAGTGGTAGGAAAAAAAAACCCAATACACAGTAACAACAGAAGAAGCTACAAAGACACACAAAGCATGATTTGGCTTGTATGACAGGGGATAAGACTGGAGAGGTAGCGAGTAATTAGAGCACTTACTGCTCTTGCAGAGGCCGAGGCTTTGAGGCCCAGCCTGCACAGGGAGGCTCTCAAGCACCTTTAACTCCTGATCCAGAGGTTCCAAAAGCCCTTTTCTGGCTGCTATGGGTACTGTGCACACTCAGTGCGCAGCAATACATGCAAGCAAACACTGGTACACACAAAATGAATGAATAAATAAAAAGAGAGAGAAAGAGAAAGAGAGAGAGAGAGAGAGAGAGAGAGAGAATGTGTATAAATCAAATGAGATCATCTGGTCATAGTGTTTGGAAAAGGACCTAGCTTTGAACTTGTGTGAGTATTTTGGATCCTCTGTGTCCTTTTTATCCAAACATCTCCGACCTTCTAGACCTACCCTGAGATTTGTGTAGCCTGCATCTGGAGGGACAGTTACTTGTCAGCCACAGCGAGGCATATTTAAAAGCCAGACTTTTTCTCCTCCAGAACGCCTTATGGTATGTGGTTGGGGAGATGTTTGTAGTGTTTCTTCTTTAATAACAAAAGCTAATGAAAACGGAGTGATCTAACCTAAGAGAATGAGGAGCTCTTGTCAATTTCTAGGCAGAGAAAAGACATCGAATCTAACTTTTTGTTATCTCGTCAGCAGCTCCACTGTACATTGTCAATAAAAAGCTTTAACTTAAACTAAATGAGCTAGATAAACATTATGCCTATGGTTTATGTCTTTGACAGAAATACTTCTATCAGTTTAATGCCTTTTGGGCACCACAAGGTACAAAATGTGTTTTTTCTAGAACAGTTTTAGGGGTGAAAAAATATCTCAAGATTACCTTTTAAAAACTCAGAGAAACATGAAACAACAAGAAGCTTGGAACCCCGAGGTTTATTTAATGAAGTAGTAATATATAAATATTAATATAAACAAATAAATATAAATGAAAAATGTCCACCAAGGATAATCTAATTTTGCTTCTCATTTTTTCAATAGTAAAGAGGTGATGAAAGGGTTAATGAGTCAACTAAGGAACGTTTGGTTTGAGGGATTTCCCTGTCTTCTAGGCTAAACTAAGAGAATGAGCCCATGCTTCATTTATGCTCCAGGTCCCTTATGCATGCCTAGCATGAACCGACGGTCAGAGGATTATGATAGGAAATCCCTGAGAGAGGGTATGAATTATGGAATATTTGGGCAATGATTTGGCTTTGTGGTAAAAATTACAAATTGGCTTTTCTCTTTCCTGCGGTAGATCAATCAATGCACATCAAAATCATATAGCGTATTACTTAAATAAGCTTGGTAATGAAGGAAGGAAGGAAAATAAAAATAACAGAAAGCTCTTGTGATTTTAAGTAGACATGGTTGATTCACATTAAAATGTCTTTGGATCATTTCATGTTTCTTGTTATGAAGTTAGAAAAAAGATATATGGATTGGTTAAATGACTTATAGTTTAAACATATGTAATCTGAGAAATAAGAAAGTGTAACTGCCGTTTCTTTTGTAACGGCCGTCAGGTTCTGTTACTTTGTAAAGGCCGGCCGGTTCTGCTGCTCCGGTCGGCAGGTCAGGGTCTAGCAAGAGAGAGAGTGGGGACGGAGGAAGGGGAAAAAGGGCGAGAGACGCAAAAGATAGATACAAGACAGAGTCCGGTGGCGTCTCTTCAAGTCTCTTCTTTATTCTCCTCTCTTCTTACTATATTCTCACTCCTTCAGTCTCCTGACACCTCTCACTTTCTCACTCCTTCCTCTACTTCCTACTACTTACTACCTCCTACTTTCTACCTCCTACTCCTCACTCCTACTTTCTACTCCTACTCCTCACTCCTCAATAGAAAGGAAATCCGGGTATTTATACCCTTTACCACGTGACTTGCCCTCGTGGACAATCTCAACTGAAGCCACTACGTCACGTGCCTTGTAGCCATGGATACCAGGAGCACCTGGCAGCTGGGGGCACTAAACAGTGTAACAAGATGTTTATCAGAGTGCGCTCAGCTATTGCAGGCTGTTGAAACAAGTCTCTTGTCAGGGTATATGGCTCAAGATGGCTGTAAAGATGATAGCCACTTTCGGCTAAGAGTCGGCTCCCAACAAGAAAGTCTTTAGAAATTAGTGACAATATTTGTGAAAAGTCCTTTTAATTATATTTATTACACTACTAATTAACTTGGTAATATGACAATTATTAAAATATACTTAAATAATAATGAATGCAATTCATTCAAGTAATTCAATTCAATTCAATTCAATTCAAGTAATATTTATTAAAACTATGTATCTATTAAGGCTGCATTTGAAATTCACCTAATATTCATAGGTGAATATTTCATAAGCATATTTCTTAAAATCTGTAAACATTATATACATATATACTTAGCTGACAATCACTTGAGAGTATGATTTAAAAATTATGGTTGGGTGTTGTAGACACATGTCTTTAATGCAAATTGTCAGAAAGCAGAGACAGGCAGATCTCTGTGAGTTCGAAGCCAGCCTGGTTTGCAAACTGAGTTCCAGGACAGCCAGGGCTACACAGAGAAACTCTGTCTTGAATATATGTATAAAATGTGATCTTTCCTGTTTCTCTATGGTACATGTTCGTGTGTGTGTGTGTGTGTGTGTGTGTGTGTAGGCACACCTATGTGTGAATGTGGAGCCCTGAGATGGACATCAGTGTTGTTGCCCTCCACTGCTGTTTCCCTTACTTTTTTGAGATGGAATCTATACCTTATTCACTTGAGGCTGTAGATACGGTGACTACCCGTGGCTTTTGTATAGGTGCTGGGGTCCTTATCCTTACACAGCTTGCACTTTAAAACTGAGCCATGTCTCTAGTTCCTTTTACATGTTTTTATTCTATATGTTTGAAATGAGTGTCGTTTGAAAATTGAAAATTATTGAAAACATTTCCACTAAGCAGAAACCACGAACTCAATTCTCCCGTCTGCTTTTGCTTCTGTTCACCAGACTTTCTGAGCAGTGCGGCCTCCCTCTCTCCTCACAGACTTACTAATTCCGTAATCTTTGACTTGTACCCAAGTCCAAATTGCTGTGCTCATGTGTTCCAAGGCTCTCATGGCAGTCTTGCGTTTCGCCTGCAAAATGTGACCTTGTGAGCGGTTCTTCTTAGTGAAACTCTCCTACCCTGAACATCAATACTATGACGTTCTGCCTCCAAACAGCTCCATCCTTTCTCCACTCCCCACTGCTATTTCCTACTTAGTAAAAAAAAAAATCGCTTGTATTAAATATTGCTTTGCCTGCTGGAAAGCCAGATGTTTAATAGATCTGAGAATACTTAATATCAATCGGCTGAGTGATTAAAGAAAGGAGAGAGGGCAATGAAGTTCAAAATTTGCATTCAGACAAACTGGAATGAAATTTGTGACCACGAGTACCACAAAGTGCCTGTTGTTGAATGGAAGGACTTGCCTTGGAGATTGTTGTTTTGTGTGTTGAGGTGCCTTATACCCAAGGATAGTATGTAGAGTATTAATTAGGATGCTAACTTTAGGCCTAAGAATGACCTAGAATCTAGCTTCTGGGGTCACATGTCAGATATCCTGCATAGAAGATATTTACATAACATTTCATAACAGTAGCAAAACATAGTTATGAAGTAGTACCAAAATAATATTAGGGTTGGGGTCACTATAACATGAGGAGCTGATTAAAGGGTTGCAGCATTGCTTTCTACCATGCATCTGAACTTTTTTTTTTAAAATGGGATCTCTGGGAACCTTCTGGAATATGAATAGATTTATTTGATTCTGCCTGTTCATCAGATAATACTATCTTTTGAATACACTGAACTTCAATTTGATTTTTTCAGGCAGTTTCTCACTATGTGGCTCTGGTCGGCCTTGAACTCACTATGTAGATGAGATTCGTTGAAAACTCTGCCTTTGTCTTCTGAATGCTGGGATTTTAGCCATCCCGCCTGGCTTTGAAGTTTAGTTTTTAAGACTATTTCTACTACCGGATATACTTTTCTCTTGGCCTGAAGATTCCTTACGTATCCTAAGAAGATAATGAACAGTACTTAGAGACATCACACAGCAATTAGACATTTACTACAAAGGGTTACTTCAGGTACTGTAACAAATATCTGCCAACAAAGGAGTCACTGGTTAGTGGTATGACATTGATACAATCTGATATCCTAATGTGAGAAAGACAGCAGATCAACTAGTAGAGATCAGTTTTATACAAAGTAGCACCATCTCTGCAGATCCACTAGCTGTGTAGAGTAGTTTTTATACAAAGTATAAAAGTACAAAGTAGCACTGTCTCATGCACATAGTTATGAACAGAAATGGTGAGGAGACAAAGACAGGGGAACAAGATCAATCTGATTTGCTGAGAAATTGAGTTTACTTTCTTCTCTTCTTTAGGAGATAAATGTCACAAGTTCAAATATTTTCCTGTAGGACTAATGTAACAAGAATAGATTTGTTCACTCTGGCATTCTAGATTTTAATTTTAATTTGTATGATTTCCTCAATTTTTATTAGCTGTTTGAAATAAGACATAAAACCAACTACATTGATTTAGACAAATAATCATTTATGAATTCAATCTGTAAAATTAGACAGATTGAAATTAATCTACTGGTGTTGTTTCCAAAATAAACTCAACAGAAAGATCCAGCTTTTGCATGTACAAATTATTACTCAGGAAAATATAGGAGAGGCCTCCTGTACAAAACCTGCACATATTTGTCTTCTTAGCTCCTTCCTCTTATGTTTGCACTTAAAATTGTGCCTGTTTCAGTGTTCCCCAACTCAAGCCCTCTGTCTCCTCATTTATATGATCTCAAGACTAGACATTGCCTTCTGGATCTCTCTCTCTCTCTCTCTCTCTCTCTCTCTCTCTCTCTCTCTCTCCCTCTCTCTCTCTCTCCCTCTCATAGTGATCCTGTGGTGAATCAACTAAAATATAATTGTTTTCTGTATTTTTCTTAGTAATTTTAGTTATTTGTAGATGGATAATTCTAAACTTTGTGCATTCTCATGAGACATAACTGATTTGAAACTATCTACAGCATATTACCAAGCTAATCAATCAAATTCTATGACATTTCAAAAAGCATTTTGCAGAAAATGTGTTACATAGGACTTGGGTAGACAAACAAACAGAAGGATGTGGTACTTCAGTAGCAGTCAGAGTGGTTGAACTTTATCTTGTCATAGATTCATCATTCTGAAAAATATAAAATATCAAGTAACCTTTGTGTCTTAGAGACTGGCTGTTACTGATTAGGGGAAAACACTATAAATTATTATGTTCAAATTGGTAAAATAAAGGGATCATAAATAACAGAAGAACCATCATCTAAGAGTGTTGAGAAACTGAATAATAATGTCACACTACTATAGTTCATTCTTGAATTAGCTTTTATTTTCTCTTTTGTCTCATTTGTCATAAGAACTAGGGAAATTCTGAGGAATTCCAGCAGTGCCATCATTTTAGAAAGGAATTAGGAATTAAGTATACAGAACAACTAAACATGGTCTTTAAAAATGAACATAGAAAAGGAGGGATAACATCTCAATTCAAGCAGGAATAACTATGGTTTTCTCGTGAAGAGACAAGAGCTATAAATACCATGATTATTAATAGTATTTGAAAGTTATCAACCATCATTTACAACCATAGCCACCAACATCACTGAGGCTAGAGTCACGTCATATGGTCCCATCTTTTTCTGACATTATCTTGCTACATAGACAAATAGTAGGTCTTTTATTGTTAACTATTTTTTTTAATTCCATTGTTTCTTTAGGATACCAATTTCCCCACTTGTTTTTTTCTTTCCTCTTTCTGAAGCCATCAGCATGATTGCACCACATGACTTTACTGTAGAATACTGTGCCTATCTACTATTTCCTAAATTACACCTCTCAGACCCTCTCAGGAATATCTAAATAAAGGACAGATCCAGCATGCCCAAGATGTAGATAAGTACTCAACAGTGCTGTGGGTTAGATGTTTCTAAGCATTATATTAAGGACCCAGAAGAGGAAAGTGAGACAGAATATCCTTTGGAAATGCTGATGCTAGTTATTCATCTCATACTTGAAAATGAATGTTCAAATGTTTGAAAATTATGTTCAAATTTCCAATTTTCCAATCTTATTTTTAAAAATCATGTTTTTGTTGTTGTTTTGTTTTTAGGAATTTGCAGTTAGTCAATCAAATATGGTTAGATATAACTGGAATGTATCCCAAGAATATGTTAATGTCTGCGAATTGGGGATACTTCCACTTATATTTTGCAGAGAGCAGCTTTAGAGTACTCTTAGTTACTATTTTTGCACACTTTGAGTTAGCACCAGCACTGTTTATCAGGTTTATAAAGCAAGAAATCAAACATTTGAATCCTGCTCCTGGCCATTGTGAATACTCATTGCAAGTGAAAGGGTTTGAAATGCTAAATTTCTAATGCATTAATAGTTCTGATTGATTTCTCACATATATTCATAGAATGTCTTAAATTTTAAAAGGGAATTTTGTTTAATAAACTCTCCTGATGTCACCCCAGCCCAAGTCTACAGCATGCCACACCTGTATTTCAGCAATCATTTCTCTCTCTCCTACTCTTCACTTGTGTATCCAGGAAGATAAACACGCTCACGTTTTACTTTGGCCATGCCTCTCCTCTGACTTAAAAATGGACCCTCACAGCCAACTGAATGATATCCAATTTTTTTTCTTGAAATTCCAACTTAGCTATGATCTCTCCTCACCTTGCCATCCAAACCTATCTCCAGGTATTTCCTAATACTCTCTCCCTACTCTAATTAGTCTTTCTCCTCTGCCTGGACAGGAGTGGTACAATGCTGCCTCTACACTTCCACCACTAACTCTTCCTTAACCAGGAAGGACCTTGCCTTCCACCTTTTAATTTCTTTCACTCTAACCTTCAAGGATCACCTTTTTCCCCTCAGGACACGTGACTCCTCCCTGCTGTACTCCTGCTGTCTCACCCTTTTCTATTCAATCTATGGGACCAACCATTTCTACACACTTGCTCATCTGTTAAAAATACTCAACATTTTAGAAAGAAACAATAGTTCCTAAATTTATCTTATGATTTGCATATCAAACTTTCTTTGGAACTGTCTCCCTTTCTAATTGGCAGTAAAGTCAAGGTAGTACATCATATTATTTGTGGTAACTTAAGAGTTGAAAAAGCAGTGTTTGTATTTATTATCTGTTATTTCTAGTAGTTTCTTAGTATTTCAAAATGGAGTGCATGATATGTTTTATAGCATTATGGCAAATTTTACTACTAAGGAGATATTTTGTTTTCATTTTTCTTCTTTTAAATACCCTATTATGCCACATGCATAATTCAGCTTCTTGACTGAAACTAGTAAATTTTATTTCAGTTAAATTAAATTGAGTAAACATACTAGATACACTTGGTTAGAAAGCATGCTTTAAACAGAATCATGTGCATGAGTGTTTCATCCGCATTTATGTCTGTGCACCACATTGTGTGCAGTGCTCAGAGAAAGTGTCAGATCCTCTGAAACTGGAGCTACAAATAGTTGTTAGCAGCCATGTGGATGCTGGGAGTCAAACCCAGACATCGAGACGAGCAGTCACTGCTGCTTAACTGCTGATCTATTGCTCCATCCCCAGAGAGTGCTTTTATGAATTTTCATTGTTTCTTTTATTTCCAACTTTTTGTTGAAGTATTCTATACACACAGAAAAGCACACATGGCATCCTGCATATAACATTAATTAAAAGTTCCCTGAAGAACCAGCACTCTGAAACAGTGCATGAACAAAACCTCAGAAATCTACCTTCATACTCTCTTCTGGTCACATAGATTTATTACTATTTTGCTCTTTTGAAGTTTGAAAAACATAAATTAATTTAGTATGCTTTGCTCTTTGGATAAATGAAATCACCCAAACTATGCATTTTAAGTGTCTGGCTTTTGTGTCCAAATTCTATTTGTGAGGGTTTTTCTACAATCTTCCGTGTAGTTATGAGATGTATACTATTCCATCTCCATCATATGAATGTATGCCACTGTTTGTTTCTCCACTGTTGGTGTACATTTGGGTAGCTCCCAGTTTGATTGACTATAAGTGTTCTGCTTGTGCATTCTAAGACATGCCACGTGTCAGACGTATATCCTAACGTCTCTTGGTTAAAGCTCTATGAGTGGAAGCAAGAGTCTAATTTATTCACTCCTAAAAGATGCCACCTCACTTTTCCAAAGCTGTTTCCAATCCTGTCAGTTGTCTGTGAGTTTTGCTGTTCTTTATCTACAACAGCAGTTCTCAACCTACTGACTCCCTTGGGGGGAATCACATATCTGATACCCTGCATATCAGATATTAACATTACAATTCATGACAGTAGCAAAATTACAGTTATGAAGTAGCAACAAATATAATTGCATGGGTGAGGGTCACCATAGCATGAGGAGCTGTAGTAAATGGTTCAGCATCAAGAAGGTTGAGAAGCAGTGCTATACACTAGTCTTGGTGTTTTCTGTCTGGTACTTTAGTCAGTCATTCTGACTAATGTGCACATGATCATTAGTTTTAATTTAATCACAGATGTTTTCTTTTTTAAAAAATTGTATATACAGAAAAAATGACCAGAAATAATGTGGATTTATTCTTTCAGCATGTGGTGACAATTACGGAATATAAACCTTTTAGACTTAGCTGCAGATTCACAAGAAAGTGTAGAATCCAATTAGCAATGGCCACTATGAATGATTTTTCTTGACACTGGCGATTAGGCTGTCTCTGGTGATACCTTCTTGTTGACATCTAGCTGGAATCCCTGCTGCTTTTGTGAACTCCACTCACCCTTCCATTTAGTCCCTGGAGTTATCTAACTCTTGAGTTGTAGATTAAGTTATGCTAATGCCTGTAGATTGGGGATACTTCAATTTATATTTTACTGCTTTGGAGTAATCTCAGTTACTGGTTTTGCAGACTTTGGGTTAGCCCCGGTGTTGTTTATAGGGTTTATAAATCAAGAAATCAAACATTTGAATGGATCCCACTCCTGCTTGTTGTGAATACTGTGAATGTAATTGAAAGGGTTGGAAATCTGCATGCTAAGTCTCTAATGCATTGATGGCTGTGATTGATTTCTCGCAGGCTGCAAGACCTTCTATGGACTTACAGTATTAGATAATTAGCCTCTAATTCTACTCCTCTCCCCTGTGGTTGCTGAAAGAAACATCGTGGTCGTTTTTCTTGCCAATATTTTGTCTCACTCAAGTTTAGGCCAAGACATTTGCTTTCTTACAGAATCCTGAAGCTGTACTTTTTAATTGCTATAAAATCAAAGAGGGTGATGTCAGTCTAATAAATTTCAAAAGTTTGTCCAGACTGTATGGCTAATTACAATAAAAATTAATTATGGCTTAGGAATAATAAAGATTTATTCCTTTCTATTGCAATGTACGTTTTACAAGACAACGCCTCAGGAGATGAACCAAGGGAACAGTGCAACAGGTTTGTGGAACCGTGAGAACTTCCAACTACTGCTGTTGTGGTTGGGAACTCTTAAGTGCTGCTCTCAGAAATCAACGATGAATCGCGTGTTAGGGGTCTCTTTGTGAATGAGCACATGGAAGAACTTCCCTCCATTGTATCTCACTGAGGAGTACCTACCTAGGCTTTGCCTTTTTCCTTGGTCGACTAAGTATTGATTAATATATAAACTATAATTAATGGCCTTTAGTCAGTCTTCTAATGGCAATATTGAGTATATTTTAATATTCTCATTTAAACATACTTCAGAAAAATGAACTTTATCTAATTTATTTTGCATTCCGAGTCTCAGTGAGTCCTGGTTCTAGCACACTAGCAGTCCCTATGCATAAACAGCAAACTGTAGCTTTTAGCCTATGAAAGGACTGTTAAAAAAGAATCCTTAAATCACAAAGTTGCTCACAGTACTGTCTCTGGAGTGCTAAGGGGATGCTGAAAAAGAAGCATCGGCAAAGTCTAATGTGCTATAAAAAGTCTCATCACTCCTCAATTGTTTTATCAAGAGCAATATTAGATTCTGTGAAATACATGCAGGACACTTCCTTCCTTATATTTCCATGATCCACACATTTCCCATGAGCCATCTGATGTCCCCATTTTAGGGCGTGGCTGCCGCAGAGCTATTGTACATCTCCCATTCTTGATAGTTCTAGTGGGGTGGTGGGTTGGACTACTTAGTATGGCTCAGCCCCCAAAGCATTTAGCCTATGCGTGAGTGAGGTGAGCATGCTACCCCATTATACTTTGTATCATACCCTCTCTGGGCAGCATTGCCCAGTCAGCCCTCAGTCAAGTGTGGTCTTCTTTATCAGCATTGTTTTATCATGGGTATACATTATGAACTACTCAGGATTGAAAGCCTTGTGGATAGTCCCCTGCACAGCATTTAGCTTCCTGCTATTGTCTTTCCTAGCTGAGCTGGCTTAACACAAATATTGCCACACTCACCTACAAGCTGGGAGGGAATTTTCTTTTCTTTCTTTCTTCTTTCTTTCTTTTTTCTGACTTGCTCTTTCTGCAGGATTGATTTAGCGCTTTATGGATGTGATTGGCATACAGGATCCAATATATGTGTTTATCCAAGTCAGTCAGATCAACCAGTATCACCAATCTCACAGAAAACACGACATATTAAGAGCTGCTGAAGGCTGGAGAGATGGCTCAGTGGTTAAGAGCACTGACTGTTCTTCCAGAGGTCCTGAGTTCAATTCCCAGCAACCACGTGGTAGCTCACAATCATATGTAACGGGGTTCCAATGCCCTCTTCTGGTGTGTCTGAAGACAGCGACAGTGTACTCACATACATAAAATAAATAAGTAATTCTTTAAAAAAAAGAGTTGCTGAAACCTTCATTCTAAGATTCTCGTTGAACCAGCCTCTTTATTAACTCTGCTGTGAATACAGTTCTACCTACCCCAGTAAAGTAGCTATGAAGCACTGTCTTATCTTATGCCCAGTTTTCTCCATTTTGTCTGCCTCTCTTCTGCTGTCTTTCAGTTTGTAATACTCATGGAGAACCTCAGTTCTTGATAGTCAACTGTTCCTAGTGGCTCCTATGTGCCAGTCCTACTAGGGACTGATTTACTTCTTATGTCCCCAGAATATCCAGCCTTTGTCTCAAGAAGGAATTGGTAATTCTATGACTCAATTTCTCTGTTTCCATGGCATTGACATTGATCCCTCTGCCCTCATGTTCTACCATCTCCCAAGACAGGCTGTGAGTTCTATATTTTAAGTTTTTCCTAACTCAAGTAGTTAAGGCACAGACTATCAGGCCCGAGTCTCATGGTTCTTGCACTGGACAGCTCTGCAGACCCATATCTGCAGCTAGAATTAAAGATCTTCAGTTCTGACACATTCATGTTAAAGCCTGAGATGCACCATCTTCCGTCTTTATCTCCTTCTTTGTCTTCGTCTCAGTTCTTCTCACATGTTCCGTGATTTGAGATTCTGTGATATTCATCTTAACAAAGAACCCATTTTTAACCCTTTTCTCTTAGCTCCCCGGCCACCGAAAACTGGTAAGCTAACATCTCCATCTTTTTCTCTATTTTATCTAATAGACCTACCAAATAAGAGGCTGACAAAAAGATCACTAGATGCATGTCTCTTTACCGTTGTAATTCTCCCTCTGAATAAGAACTTCTCTCTGGGGAACCCTTCAGGCCTCAGTTTCACCTCTTAATAGTAAGAGGTGAGAAAAGAGGCATACACCTAGAAACGTCTATGCAATGGTTGCCACAGCCTCCGGACAATCTTACACCCAGCTTTACCACTCTCTGGGACTGAAATGTATTTTCTAATCCTTCAGTTGTTTCCTGATTTTCCCCATGACCATACAGCGTCTCAGCCACTAAGCAGCTGAACCATTCCATACCACACAGAAGAAGATAGCAGAATCATTGTGAGACCTTGTACTTTTAAGACTGAGGTAGAGATTTCCAAAAGTAAAACATTTAAAGTGTTGCTAATTAATGCCACTGTCTCTATCGGCATGTCTCTTGTATCCATCAGCACTGAGAAAATGGTGACTAATTTTTTTTTATTAGATTTTTAAAAGCTATGTTACAAATGACAAGTTCAGATGCATATGAGTTTTAATATTTCAGTGCATTTCAGATATGAATTTTAAAATTGTTAATATTAAAGGCTGACTTATTTTTTTTTTATTTTTTAAATATAAAGAATTACATTTTTTGCCTCATAGATACCCAAAGAGTATGCGTCCAAAAAAATACAGAGAAAATATTTTTCTGGCAGATGTTCATGAGATAATAGTATCAAAATGGCTACCACTTTGTGGGCATTATAAAATGTGCAATATTTGTAAGCTATTAAAAACTATTGTAAGCTATTTTCTCATTTAGGATGCTTATTATTATATTTACTCTTAAATTTTGGTTCTACACACTCCTGGCCTGTCCCTGAATTGGAGACATTTGGTGAGACATTTGTACTGTCTTATCTACCTTGTTTTCAGTAAGGTCTCTATTATTGCCCACTGCTCACAAATATCAGTAATTAAGAGCAAATTAGAAAGGATATATGTTTTAGTTACTTTTCTCATGGCTTTGACAAAATAATCAATAAAAACAACTTACGGAAGGAAGGGTGTATTTTGGTTCACAAGTTGAGGGAACACTATGTGGCAGGGAAGTCACAGCATCATCTGAAGCACTTGGTCACATTATATGTGCAGTCAGAAAGCAGACTGCCATGGATGTTGGGGCTCATTTTTTCTTTTTATTCAGCTCAACATTCCAGTCCATTGGATGGTGCTGCCCATGGGTAGAATAGGTCTTGGTTTCTTAATTAAACCTATCTGGAATCACCTTCAGAGACATACTTAGAGGTATTTTCTAAATCCAGTCACGTTGACAGTGAAGATTAACCACCACAATATGTTACTCTAGCTTCAGGTCAAATATGCTAATACATATTCTGTAATTGGTTATAGATTTGTAAGCAGCAAGAGGCATTCTTTTTCACCTGTGTATATTTTGCACAGGTTTAGAATGACTCTATCTTATTAATACACTCTGATAATTATTTTTAAAACAAGCAGAAATAATGTTTATTCTAAAGTCGCTACTAGGCAATGATTTGAATGCTTTGTTTTTCTTTTTTTCTCCTCTTTTCCCAGGCCTCTTCAGAATGTTCTCCTCCCTCTGTTTCATGTTGTTCTAAACTTCTTTCTGCTCATACATATAGAACAGATTTTTGCGTGCCAATTGGTCTGGTTTCTAATTTGATCCATCACTTTTCTTTACATCCAGGCTGTGTATTCTTACTCTTCCCTTCTCTTTCCCCCTTAGGACTTCTAAGTTTCCTGGTGTTGTTTTCCATGGCTCTCTCTGAAATGACGATTTAGACGTGGGAAGCAATACAGTTTCTGTAATTTGCTAAAGATGTTTGGCAGCCGCTGAGTAATCACCTATGGTAGTGCTAATGTTACCAATAACATTTAGATTGTTACATGAATTGAAGGTCCTTTCTAAGATTAGAGGGAATCTGGAAAGAGTTAGTGAGATTGCTGTGCCTGGTGCCAGAGTTTTAAAAGCAGTGTGATGTTGGGTTTTTTTTTCATTCTCTATAGAGTTTCCTGATGATGGTCTCTGCAGTGAGGGCTCCTTCCCTAGACTGCCTGAAACACACATTGTTCTATTATCAATGCTTCACAGAGCCAGTAAAAGCTGGACCTTTAAAGTCCTCCAACTATTCACATTGCACATCTATTTGATACTCTGCTGGATAGCATCTGACTGTAGATACCCTAAAAGTCCTTGGCTTTGAGGAAGTTATTCATTCTTAGGGGCTCATTTAGAATTTTCAAGATTAGGGATTTATTTATTAACTTGCCTATTTTTGGAATACAAGGTGGCATTTCATTTCTTACCTATCTCTGACACTGACAGATAAGAATGTTAATTTTGTATTTGGGGTATTTTAGTTTTTCAGTTATAAATAAGAGTGAACTAATTTACCATTTACAACAAAAAAATCAATAGCCAAAAATTAGGGAGTTATTTTATCTTAATCCTTTATCATTTATTACTTAAAACAACTATTAAAATGTAATTAGATACATAGAGATCATGAGATTTTAACAACTTCTCTTTAAAATCAACACACATCAGAACAGGGACATATTAAAGTATTTTTTTATGTGAAGTATCTGCAAAACAGTGACTTGTATATATGAAAATAATTCAAAGAATATGTCAGTTAGAGTGCATGCACATCAACCTGGAAACTTGGAAACAATTAAGTCATTAAAGCAAATGTTTACAGTGCCAATCAGGCTCTGCCTAATATCTGGGAGCCTCAACCAACAGAATAGGGTCTCTTTACATTGTATGGTCTTAATTAATGATGAAAGAATTGTAGTCTATTGACTAATGAGATTTTCCCATCTCATTAATAAGAGTACTTCCATTGTAAATTTGAGTTAATCAGTCATTATTAAAATTTTAAAGTACCTAAATAATTTCCTCTGTTTTTTTCTAGCCTCAGGAAACACATCAGAGCAAACTGAATTTACATCTTAAGTAGAGAAAACTGGAAAACTATATAATAAAGATTATGCTAAAAATTTTGTTGTCACCTTTAAATTTCTAAGATTGATCCTTTCTAGGTTAAAATAGAATAATTTGGTTTTTGTTCTTTCATTCTCTTTCTTTCCTTCATTTGCTTATTTTTCTAGTAGAATCTAAAGTTTCTTTTAATGGTAGAAATGAAACATAATAGACATACAGGAAACTACATTTATCCTATAATGTTACAGCAGTTGTATGCAGAGAATTTCAGTCATATGCGTAGAATTTCTGTGTTGTTTTCAAATTATATTGGAAATATATTACTGAAAATGTGACTACCAAACTTACAGGGCATAAATGTTACTGAGTTACAATGTATCACTTTCTGAGAATGGAGCTTAGTATGTAAGTGCTATTTAAGGGGTAGCCATAAAAAATAAGTCATTTATGATTTAGATTCTAAAATCAATAACTTGATCCCTCAGTAACATGATTAGTCTTTTGAGGTCATTGCATTTGCATCATCTTCTAAAGAATGAATTTCCCTTTCCATTAGATTTAATCAGTTGAACTTCCTTTCTAATTCAAGAAGCAGATTTCGTACCACTGCCAAGAAATTTCACAACGTACTTACCTATTCTATGTAAGGTATTTAGATACTTTTACAATAAAAAGTCAAGTTTGGTTATGTAAAACACACATGGCTCTAGAAAAAAGATATACATCTGTATTATTCTTAAACATCCCTTCCTATCTCCCTGGTTAAAATTCTAAACTACCTTCCTGTGTTCCATGTTCACATGTATGTACAATTCTGCATATAATTTCAGCCTCTGAAGTTATGCATGGGATCCTAGTTAATAATTCCATATTAACATGGCGCCTCTCTCTCTCTCTCTCTCTCTCTCTCTCTCTCTTTGTGTGTGTGTGTGTGTGTGTGTGTGTGTAGATGTGTAGATGAATAAACGTGAAATAGAAAGAGAGAAACAGCCTGGGCATAGAATCAGTAGCTTCTGTAATCCTCAAGCATCCTCTCTAAGTGTTGTTTTATTGCTCATAAAGAGCCTGGATATTTATTTCTTTAAATAATTTATGATTTATAGAGAGTCTGGATTTCTTCCTGCTTTTAGGGTATTTTAGGGTATCCAGTAATGAGAGCCTAATTATTACATGTATATTGTATGAACACACACAAACACACACCTGTCTGTATGCATATGTATCTAATTATGTACTTAAAATCACTTTCTTTTTTTTTTTAAAAAAAGGTAAAAGTGAAAATGGGATGGCTGAACTCGGCCTATTCTAAACAAAATGATTCAATGGCAAAAAAAATATATGATAAAGTCAATCTTCTGCATTTTATTATTTTAAATAAACTGTATTTTTCTGGCAAGCTGAGTTTCTTTTATCATCTCTAACTTGCAAAAACTATGACACAAGAATTTTATGAAGATAAATTAGTGAAATATACTGCGATAGTTTAAAATAACTAGTGGGGATGACTTCATTCTCCAAGCATGTCTGAAGTGCACTTCTGTTTTGTCAGCTGCTGCATGTTAATGTGGTTTGTTCATGCAGGAAGCATGGTGACTTTACAGAAGAGTTAGGTACTCACTGAGTTGAAGTGAGCTTGAGAGTTCCCACTGAGTCCACATTTCTTTAAAATAAAAAGAACTTTATGGAGAATATAACTCAAGCATCACGAAATTCCCCCAAGTGAAGCATCCATTCTGAGTTCTTGTATGAGCCTTCTTGTATGAATTGGTGTAGCGTTTTCAATGCCTTTGTCTTCTCTTCATTACTGTTGCTGAGATAAAAGTCCCTGACGAATAGCAACTTTGGGAAGAAAGTGGAAGTTTCATGGACTTAGAACAATCGTAGTCGCATCCATAGGCAACAGCAGAGAGAAATGTTGGCATGTATGTTCACCTCCTAGTTCATCTACTCCACTCTTACACAGTCTTCCCTAATCAAAATGCAATCAAGACAATTAGTCATCCCACAGATGTGCCCAGAGGCCAACCTGATCTACACAGTCAAGGTTTCATTGAGACACCTTTTCCAGATCAACCTAGATTATGTCAAATTGAATTAAAGCTAAACATCAGTCCTTTGGAACTAATAATAATCTCCTCTAACCTATGTGAACTGGATAAGAATTTAAAAGAACCATGAAACTTTTTTACTTCCCCTCTCTCTGTGAGGGTGTGTGTGTGTGTGTGTGTGTGTGTGACAGAAAGACAGAGAAGCAAAGAAATATAACATCATTTGTACTGAATCGGCAAAGGTGCTTGTTCACGGCATTTACTGTGGTAAAGCTCATTGTAAATTTTTCTATTGTTAGTAGGAACTCAACACATGAAGGGTGATATGGCTGGTTATTATCTGTAAGATCTGAAGCTGTGACATGTTTTGATTGACTCAGTAAGGTCTTAAACTGTGACATTAGCTCCTTTCAGCACTTTCAATGAACACATCCTTAGAAGCAGGCACAAATTAACCAAACTCTGAGCAGTGTTGTATAAAGCCTGAGCATCTATCACTCATCTACAGTGATCTCCTTAGCGTGCATCTGGACATTTTGATCCAACTTAAGTAATCAGCCTTAGCGTTCTTGGAGACGGGACATGAGCAGTGAATTAGCTGTCTACGGGCATATGCACATGCAGGATAAATCATAACCAGAAAGTTTCTAGGGTCAGAATAAAAGGAATTGTATTCCAGAGTTCAGTTCTGAGCCATTATTAAATGCTCTCTAAAGGGTATGTACAGAGGATGACATACACCCTGGTGGAGTGGAATGCAAGCAGGACTTGATGGCCTTAAATTTTAGATATGACCTCAGTCCCTCTAACTTCGCTTTAGGCATCTCTTTCTGATTGTCATTTTGATGCATCTAATTATCACATGGATGTTCATTGGCTGTTTAGGGGCTTTGAAGAAAATTTGGAATTGTGGGCTTCACGTTATAATACAAGGCAATAATGACCTTGAACCCAGACTAAAGGATTCTCCTGATGGTCTAGAAAAGCCTATCTCTCTTAGCCAGGTTGGAGGAGGGTCAGTGAAGCTCACCATCACTGTAGTACATCGGTTTAACAAAATAAATGTTTTAGAATCGAGAATTGCTGTTTTAAAAACAGGATAGGGAGGATAAGAACATTGGGACCAAAAAGCACTTGTTGCTTTGTTACTAATTTTGTGACTTAAAAACTTTGGCATAGATAATCACTCTTACTCATCTCTAAATTAGAGATAATTGTGCATGGAAGTCCTGTGCCAGGGCTTTTGTGCAAATCAGTGGAAAGCTCTTGGGAGCGTCTGCATGTAATCAGCGTGGTAGATACACCTGCTGCTAAGTAGTGGTCCATCACAAAGTGTTCATAAGTCTCCAGGGATTTCCTAGAGCAGATTGGCTGGTGAACATGTCTGTTAGGGATTATGTCAATTACTAATTGATTCGAGAATGTCCGGATCACTGTGGACAACACCAGCAAGGTAAGCACGGGAGTGAAGTGAGTGGGTTAGCAAGCAGCATTCCTCCACATCACTGCCTTTGAGTTCCTATTCTAACTTCATTCCATGATGGGACGAGACTTGGAAGTATAAGCCCAACAGATGCTTTCCTCCAATACGCTGTCTCTTATTAATGTTTTATCAGAGTTTCAAAACATCAAACTAGACCATGTTCTGAACAAAACCACTCAGGTTCTGGTTATTAATACGTGCTCAAATTTCCCTTTCATATTTCATCAAACGTAACAACACTTTCAAACATCAGTGCCTTGTTCCAGAATTAGATAAATGTGTGCACTTAGTCATAAGTATCAGTCATGCTATAGGCTGTAAAATCTTTGAACTGCATTAGTGTCTTCATGAACGCAAGGAGTTTAAGTAACAAATGTGGCTCGTTGAGCCAGAATAAGTCTGGGCAGATTAAAACAATGCAAGAACTCACTACAGATATGATTTTTCTCATCTATCAAATTAAGGAGCTGGATTCCTCGGTCTGTCTCCAAGGCCCATTGTACATATAAACTGCTAGGAATAACTAGAGAACAACTTCTACATTAAAACCTTTAAAGTGCTATCAATGGTTCCCTAGTGGTTTGAAAACGTACTGTGTTGATAGCAACACACAACCCAAAGACTCACTTCATTCTATTTCATTCCTTTTGTCATTATAATAGATCATTCCCAACCTCATGAGAATGTTCCCCATAGTCAGACAATTAGTGATGTTTTCCCTTTATATCTGGCAACTCAAGAAGCCAGAAACCTCAGGGAGCATTCTGTAGCTTGCATTGATACGTTTTTGTTCACATGTTGATAGTATCTGTATTTTCTCCTAACTTGAGCTGCATCTGTTTTCAATTAGACTTTTCTTAGTAGTGGATAACAGAGTGATCTGAGGCTCCTGGTAGAGTCTGCACTATGTCTTTCCCAAGAAGTATTGTTATGATACAGGATAATCTCTTTGTGAAAACCCCATAAATGTTGTGTTGATGAATTGAAAGTGATATTAAATGTGTCTAACACCAGCTTATGTTCTACAGCATCGGAACACACTTGCCCTAGGAAAATGCATCTGCTTTTAGGAAGGCCGTCATTTTCTCAAGAATGCTTAGGACTTGGATAGGTTTCCAGTAATGTATAACTTTGCTACATTGTATTTGAAGGCTAGATGCATTTGTGGAAGCAACACAGAGATAAATTGTCAACTTACTGAAGGATATGCATGAAAATAAATTCATTATGCTTCTACTTAACAGAATCACTTCATTACTAACCTGGAGATGTTGGGTGCTTCTTTTTTTGTTTTGTACTCCCTTAAAAATATCTTCCAATTGGGGTATAAAATAAGGAGTTTTTATTCTGACAGTGTCTCATATTCACCATCCTAACGCCATCTTGTGTCTGTATTCTCTTCCCAAAAGTCCTTTCTCCTCAAGGGCGATGTTTCTGCTCAAATGTCTTATGGGAACATATTTTGCATATGACACTCATATCTCATTTCCCTTCCTATCCTCTCTTGCTTCACCCTCCCATTGGAGTCCTTCCGCCCACCCAGATAGCATCCCTTTTAGTTTCATGTCTTGCAGACTCCTTCTTTTAAAGTCTGGATTCTATGCATCAATAAGAAAAGTGTCATATTTATCTTTAGCAATCCAGCTTGTTTCATTTGGTTCAATGATCTCCAATTCCACTCATTTCCCTGTCAATGTTTTAACTTCCCCCTTTTTTTCCAAGCTGGAGGAGATTACAGTGTGTATGAGTGCCACACTGTCTTCATCCATTCATCTGTCGATGGTGCATAGGCTCGCTATTTAGTATAGTAATGGTGAACAGAGCTGGAATAAGCATAGAAGTCCAGGAATCCCTGTGATATGCTTACTTAAATTTATTTCAGATATACACCTAGAGTGGGTCAGTCATATAATACAGTAACGGTGAGTGGGGCTGTAATGAGCACTGATGTCCAGGAATCCTTGGGAAATTCTTATTTGGATTTATTCTTATTTGGATTTATTTATATACCTAGAATGAGTCATATGGTAGCTAGATCATATGGTGGTTTTATTTCTTAGGATTAAAATCCTAAAAGAATTCCTGTACTGATGTCTATAGAGGCTGTACTAACTTGTCACCTCCACACACTGTATGTGACTTCCTTCCTTTTCCTGTGTCCCTGATAGATGCGATGGACTGTTTTTGGTACTTACTTCCTAAGCCTGACCCACCTTTTACTGAGAACCAGTCATGGTCATGCTGAGTTTTCCTGAAGAATAGATATTCTGTTGGTTTTCTTAGTTTCTCTTCTTTCCTCTTCCCTTCTCAGACTGTAAATAAGTTTTTATTATTGCCTAAGTTTATTGATTGCTTTCTCAGATACTAAATTAGTCCTTTGTGTTTTCTGGAAACAAAGCAAATCTTTAAAGCCGTTTTCATAAAAATGTCAACGCTGATTATTACTTCATATGTTCTAGAGATGTCAAATATTAGTTACAGTTGGCCTGGTTCCTGCTGTCATGTGGGGAGATTTGATGAGAAGGGCCAGTCATGCTTTCATATTCAATCATGAAAGATTACTAAAAACTCTTCAAATAACAGCACCTGCTTCTTTGCAAAAGTTGTGTTAGTATATATATGGAAAATCCAGGTGCTTTATAAGGTTAAACTTGAAGGAAATATATCTATCACTTGATTTATGAAACACATGTTCTTTTGAACTTGTTCATGATAGCATGACAGTTTTCTTTGAAATACATCACTTTCACTCTTTAAGAATGTTAGTAATTTTCAAGAAAAGCTTTGTGAAGAATTCCAAAGGTCTCAGCCTGGCTTATGAAACCATATTTATGAGATACTTCCAATGTTATTCTTCTTTTACATTTTTATTAAGTGCACAACTTAATGGTTTCCATGATTATCTATCTATCTATCTATCTATCTATCTATCTATCTATCTATCTATCATCTATCTATCTATCATCTATGTACATGTATGTGTGTGTGTGCATTCTTTCTTTCTTTTTTTTTTTTTTTTGGTTTTTCGAGACAGGGTTTCACTGTGTAGTCCTGGCTGTCCTGGAACTCACTCTATAGACCAGGCTGGCCTCAAACTCAGAAATCTGTCTGCCTCTGCAGCCCAAGTGCTGGGATTAAAGGCGTGCGCCACCACCGCCCGGCCATGTGTGTGCATTCATAAAGGCAATATTTAGTAAATAAACCATGTATCTGTCACAGAGAAGTACACACACATACATACACAAAATTGTACCTCAGTCATCTTTCCTCTCTCAGTATCCTACTGTTTCTCTCATTTCCTCACCCGCTGTTCCCTTCCTATGCCTCTTACAGATGCCTTTCTGCTTTTGTGTCATATATGCATGAATGTGTGTATATTTAAATCTGGAATCTAGATATGAAGAAAACATGCAATAGTTGTCTTTCAATTGTCTTTCCTTTATTCATTATCCTTTCTTCCCATTTCCACATATTGTTAGACACATTTACTACCTGCGTAGTCCATTTTAAGTTTTGTGTGTATGTGTGTGTGTGTGTGTGTATGTGTGTGTTATACGTGCATACATAAAACTAGCTAGCAGATATGGAAGCATGTGATATTTCTCTTCGAGTTAGGCTGATTTTTCTTTACACAATAATCTCCCACTTCCACCCATTTTCTTGCACATGGTACAATTGTATTTGTTTTTTAAAAACTTCCTTAGGTCTGAGTGCCACATTTTTTTTCTCCATTCATCTTGGTTACAGTGAGCAGTGCTGCAATAACCATGGAGATGCAGCATCCCTGGTGTGCGCTGCTTTGGATGCTTCAGCTTATCATTTATCTGAACACTTCTAGATGGAGCCAGTCACTCCTGTCTGCTGCCTGTCTGTCATATTCTTGTACATCTGTTCATAACCTCTTTGCTGCCTACTATGAATTTGCCCTTTCCCTTATTTACAAAAAGTACTTGTCTTTTATAGATTGTTTTTAATCTGTCTATGACATTTTTTTATTGACACATATAACCAGAAAGGAATATTTATTTGGAGGAGTGTTTAAAGGTTTCTATTGCTGTGATGAGACACCATGACCAGGCAAATCTTATAAAGGAAAACATCTAATTGAGGCTGGCTTACAGTGTCAGAGGTTCAGTCACTATCATCACGGTGGGAAGCATGGCAGTGTGCAGGCAGACGTGGTGCTGGAGGAGGTGAGAGTTGATCTGCAGGCAGCAGAACTGGACGATGTCACTGGGTGTGGCCTGAACATATATGAGACCTCAAAGGCCTCCCTTGATAGTGCCACTCCCTATGGCTAAGCATTCAGACACATGAGTCTATGTGGCCATACCTATTCAAACCACCACAGGGAAGAACAAACTAATATTATTTTAGTGTCAGTTATGTGGGAGTGGTGGTTCCATATTTCAACAAGCGTTCGTGGTTTCCTCTTGCATTCTCTTCCTTAAGAAGCCTGTAGTAGTGGTAATATGTCTATAGTTCAATCATTTTGCAAGTGGAAGCTGACCAGGGGTTATGGCTAGCCTTAATTCTATAGTGTGTTCAATGCCAGCGGGTATACCTGAGACATTATATCAATAAGCAAACAAACAGAAGACATGATTTTTGTCATTATTACAACCAATCTCTTTACCATTAATACACAGGCTGCCTTTAGTATTTATATCCCATGCCACCTGGATATAGATACACAGAGAAATATATGTGATCTTTAGCCCTGAAGCAATGCCAGGAGTATGTATAAAGAATAAATGCTATATAATAAAAGCAAAAACTTCAGTAGATGCCAGTGCAGAAAAGCTGTTACTAAATAAACAACCATATGTCCATCAATACAAAGTACCTGGGAGAGAACTTTAAAGAACACACATTTATTGTTAGAGTTAATATAAGTGTCTCACAGTGCTAACTATACTGATATGTCTTCCCCTTTTCCACTCTTTAGGAGAAAAAACAAAAGAAAATGAAAAGGACGTTTTAATAGAAAATATAAAGTGTTCAGTATTTGTTGCTTGGTTACTTAGCTTGTGCTTGCTTGCACTGTAATTTAATATTTCTTTGAATTTTTAATATTTTAATAAAACATTTAAAATATTTTAAAATTTAATTTTTGCTTAGGAGTCAGTTCTGTTTAGGATCTTGTGCCTCATTATGAGGTGAAGCTAAGAAGTAAAGGGGCCTATGGATGGTGACATAAATGTGACCAAGACTAAGAGTTATCAATTCATTGCTATTTAGCTAAACATGCACCATTTGTCTAAAGGAGGAATTACATTTGTTGTAAAATTACATGAAGCAGATGCTTGCTGTGTTTACACCTTTATAGGATTTAATTTTGTAATATATCCTTAAGGACTATTGTTCTGTTTCCTTGAGTTGATTTGAAGCTAGAATATTTTGCTAATTTTTGTTTGTTTCTTTGCTTGTTTTTATTCATTTTTTTGTTGCCTTTCCCATTATTTGGGGGGGTATTTATTCATTTTATCACACACACACACACACACACACACACACACACACACACACACACACAAACAGGCTATCTTGTTGAGACTGAAACTATTTTTCCAAAAGTAAAATAATACAACCTACCAAGACTTTGTTAATACCATTTAAAATATTAAGCCTGTCCAAATTCCACTTGGTAATCCTTTAGTTTTTTAAAAAATGCGTCTAGAATGAGTAAAATCGAGAATGAACGTTTTAAAAAACAGATTCTTTCTATTTTTTCTTCACATGTAGAAGATTATTTTAATGCCTCTTTGGGTTCATCTCATGGCATTTAACCCTGAAGTTTAATTGTTAATCCTCATCTAAGATAGAAAATTTGGAATTGGAGCAGGTTAAACCAGCATTTTCATGTGAGCCTACAGCACACAGAGGATGAGCTAAGCGTCACATCACCACAGGAAGAGCCTCAGAATTAGGGCTTTACTGAGACAGGCCCTGAACTGGAAATGAGGAAACCCCCAAATGTCTCAGGAGCCACTCACAAGTTTCTTTTCCTTCTTTAGGTGTTGAAGTGGGTGGAAGAAGCCGTTCAGGCCTCCAAGGTTCACCTCTTATCCACTGATCATTTGGAACACGCTGTAAATACTTGGAAAATTCCTTTTGATCCCAGCCTCAAAGAAGTTACTGTGTCCCTGAGTGGCCCTTCTCCAGTGATTGAAATTCGCGATCCTTTCGGTGAGATGAATCAAATATTGAAGATTTATTAAATATGAAGAACAGGGAAGCACACATTTCTAATTAATTCAGCTTTATAAATAAGTTCAAAATATTCATAAGTGACTATAGATGTTTGAAACGAGATTGTTATTAATCAAGTGTTTTTGAATTAACATGAGTGTGAACATGTTAAATTTTCTCATATTTAAACAAATTAAATTCATGAAATTTATTGCAGGTAATTATCCGCATGGAATAGTATCTAAATGTTATAGTATTTCTATGTAGCATACACATTGTTATACAACACATTATATAATAATACCCTAAATATCACTATTTCAGTATTAGAGATTGAACTCAGGCGCTGATACATGCCTTATCTAGTGCTTTACCCCTGAACGATGTCTTTTGGTTAATGCTTTAATTTGTATGTATTTTATAGTTATTTATTTTGTAAAATTTAACATCAGTTAATTTTTGAATGAGTCACTAAAACAACAATTTCTAAAGTAACTTTCTAAAATAAAATGACTTTCTAAATTTTCACTGTCATTTTCTAGAGAGGTTTAATTAAAAAAAAAATAAAAGTTTTTAAAAGTCAAATTTAATGGGAAGAGAGATGGCTTGGTGGGTAATGTGTTGCCATAAACTCATGGGGGCTTGAGACAGGAGGATAGCTGGAAGCCATGTAGTTGGTATAAGCAGCTGTGGGAATACTGTGTGAGACACTGTATTGAAACATCAAGGTAAAAGGCCAGAGCTGACACCGGAAGTGGCCTTTGAATTCCACTTCTGTGCTGTGTTCATATGTGGACACATGCACATATATGATCCACACATACACACGCAAATAGGTAGACAGACAGACAGACAGACAGACAGACAGACAGAGACAGACAGGTAGCAGATAGATAGATAGATAGATAGATAGATAGATAGATAGATAGATAGA
>NW_021604700.1:1366034-1368116 GCF_004785775.1 Grammomys surdaster | reverse complement strand
AGATAGATAGATAGATAGATAGATAGATAGATAGATAGATAGATAGATAGACAGACAAGTAGATAGACAAATCAGATTTAGACTGGCACTAAATTTCAGCAGTGCAGCATTTGCAACATTCTTAGTAGGTGAATGAATGTTTTAACTTACTTTCTCCTCACTTGTATTTTATGACAAGATTTTCAAGATTCTTGAAAATGATGATACTCATACTGCAAAGCAAATCTGAGAATAAAGGAATCTCACTTTCCCTCATATTTGTATTAAGCGCACCTGCTGGTTCTGATGAAATCATTTCATTTCTACTGTGGTTCTGGTGTCTGCTGTACTTTACTGATATTTATAAAGGGGAAGGGGTAACTATATTCCTTATATTTGCACAATAGATGCAAACAGTTCCTATAAGAGTATGAAATAATTCCTTTAAGCATGGGAAATATCCCTCAGAGTCAGTGTCCACACTGGCCAGACACTGCACTTTACAAAGGAAGAAAAACCTCCTTTTCAAGCCTTGCGGAGGGAGTGCCGCTCTCCATGTGCGTTTGTCTGCCACAGCCACATTCCTTGCACTGGAATAAGCCCCATGCTACCCAGAAAGGCTGGACTCATTGAGTCATGTTCCTACTGCTAAAGACCCTCTGGGCACACAGTGGTGGTCAATCTTTTACCTGAGTAAAGAGACCGCAGGGAGGCAGAGGTGAGAAACTAGGGTGCAGCCCCATCTTATTTCTTTTTCTCCTTGGATCTCAGCTGGTAGTTATTGAAGGTAACTATCCAGCAGGTAGGAGATGGTACCATTCATCTTGTTACAGTGCTATGCTGCAATTATCCTTTGATAAGGAGCCTTCTCCTGCACCTAGTGGAAGACTGGTTCTAAGGCCTTGCATTTTGTGCAGAGGTTTGCTCAGGATACACACCTTAGAAGCATCTACACTGACCTCCAGAGAGACCTGTATCCGGTCTGGGTTTTGCCTCTATGCAGTCTACCTGTCTCTAGTGACTGCACGTAATGTCTTAGTAAATGACAGTTGTTCTCTAGGCTGGTTTTAGAAGGGAAGGGACAACTTATTAATTGCTACTCTCATGTGACTGTCAAACATAACAAAGGAGGATCTGTTACTTCAGTAGTGGTGCCCAGAAGCCCACAGTTAAGTATATTTTAGATGCAAATAACAATATTTTGAGCTATGGACACAAATATCTGTTAAGTAATATACACATATACTTAGTAAAAAGAAATCTCTGTTACTGAAAATCTGATCATATCCCGGCTTTTGCATGTTAAAATAGCCGATCTCTCTAACTGGGAGAGAACTTACGGTTTCTGCCTCTGTTTTGTCTTTCAGGGAAGCTGATAAAAAAGGGATTTGGCTTGAATGAGCTGTTAAATATCCATAACTCTGCCAAAGTGGTGAACGTCAAAGAGCCCGAAGCTGGAATGTGGACAGTGAAGGTACTGTGTGATTTCATGGTCTGTTTGTTATTTTATTTTTAAGTTGGCATGCTTTATAAAGTACATAAAATAGCTTATTTATATATTCTTGCCATCACGGAGAAGACTTTTAATGAAAGTACACGTGTGGGAGGTCTTGAGCTGGGTAGTGTTGTTGTGATGACTGTGAGCACCAGTGATATTCTGGAACAAGGATGAAAATTCTTGGGCAGTTTTCCTATCATCTAAGCTGTAGACAGATGGTACCATCCATTTCTTGCTTCCAAAACCAGCAGACACGGAGCCAGTGGAGAACAATAGTCAGGGCTGTGGGCTCTGGGTGGAACAGCGTGGGGTTGAGCAGCATCCACAGGCTTGGGAGCAGAACTTCTCTTATTTCTTGCTCTCCTACTCTCTCACGTGATAGCAGTAGTTCTGTCCACTGCAGAGCGGGCTGAGAAGTAAGCTTGTCTATATGAAATAGCAGCGCAAGGCAAGGTGTCAAGTGCTGTTGTCTGCCGTTATTTGTTAGAGGTACAGTCATTTTTTTAAAAAAAATAAAAATAGCATCTGTTTTCTTGAATTATCTTAATATATATATATATATATGTATATATACATATATATATATATATATATATATATATATA
>NW_021604700.1:1361078-1365934 GCF_004785775.1 Grammomys surdaster | reverse complement strand
ATATATATATATATATATATATATATATATATATATATATATTCCATATGGAGTGAAAAATGTAACATACAGTCAAAATTCAGAATACCATAAATCATAGGTATGACGTTGTTGTTGATTATGTGTGTAACTGGCTGCAGTGGGCAATTGGAGAGATTGCCAGTGTTTCACAGACTTTTCATTATGCTCTGGCCTTCTTCCAACTCAAGCGTCTGAGTTTTTATGTGTGAGAGGGTTTCCCCGAGAACAGGAAAAGGTTGTTCTGCCCAGGCTTTAACACCACTCAGGAGCAGCTTTCAGACCATTAAGGCATAAACTCCAAATGCTCACCACAGGAGCGAGCTTAACAAAGTGTGCCTCATTCCTGTGTTTTCCTGTATTGTTTCCCCGCTACCCAGCAGCACCCTTAGAAGCTCCCAAAAAACATTTTGCTCTAGAATCCTGTGACAGTACCTGCATCTTTGGCCCTCTTAATTATAAGAGACTGAGCTTAGACACTTGTCTAAACAGGGATTTTCTTGCCTCGTCATCTTCTTCTCACTCTCTTTGCTTACAGACTAACCTTTGGAACTCCTCTGTTTCAATTATCAATTAAATATGCTTAGCACACACTAAGCAGATAGTAGGAAACATGGCCAAAAGTAAACACTGAGAATTGATGACTGTCCAAATAGACAAGTCAAGCACAAGATAAACTGCCTCTATGACCTACTATTCCTCCAGGCAAGAGTTTTACTAGAGGAAAATTCACTGGTAGCAATCCAAATCACCTGGAAGAAAGTTCAAATGCCCCAGAGACTACTAATAAAGTGGCATCGCTTGCATATTTCTTACTGTCAACAATGGGTACCTTATTGTTATGATTCAGAAAGCAACAACAGAATACCTGACTGCCAATTTAAGGCACTGCTGGCTTAGGACATGCTTAAATTAAATCATTTGAGGGATTAAGAGGCTTGACTTTCATAGCCCTTCCTACTGTGGTTAAAAAACAAAACAGACTCAGCACAAATCCCATTTTGGGCACGTTGATCAAAATAACAATAACATCAATTGTAGCCATGTTAATTCAAAATCCCAGAGTAGAAATACACTTCATTTTTTAATCAACCCTTGTCAAAGATGGCCTAAAATATCACCTTTCCCTCTGGCTGGCTATGCCTCTCTTAGATTCATTTTTCTCTTCTATCATAATTATATTTTTGTAGAATTTTTTCCTCTCTGGTTATTGTTTGTTGCTAGAGTTTTATCATCAGAGAGGCCACAGTGCACAAACAATAACTATGTAAATATTTTTGAATAAAAATTAATCCTTACTCTGATGGTGTCTAAGGAAGTGGCAGATTTAGTTAGCTTACAAGCTTAGGAATTGGGATGGGGAACTTTAGTGTATCTATGATTTAAATCCTCCTGGACTGGTTTGATCTTTTCTCTTATGCTTTATCTTGCAAACACTTTACTATGATGTTTCGAGGCCCTTTTTCACACAGACAATGAGTCAATGCATTTCTCTAATCATATAAATGATGCAAATGTTTTAACTTGCCTCTGATGTAGGTAAAGCACACAGAACAGAAGTAGCTGAAAAGAACACAAAATTTTATTTAAAACAGGAGAGAATGCTGTTTTATGCCTCCGAGTTTCCATTTATATGGAAACTCCAAATTCTGGATCTCATTTCTGAGAAGCAATATAAATTTTCCATTCAGACAGCTGTAGCTAATATATAGCTACATAGAATATAAGTCTATTACCACTGAAACTTCCTGGGCCAACTTTTGTCTCCTTCTACTTAAGGGAAACTCCCTATGATGATGTTAAATACTAGATTTAGATAATACAAAATGTTTCTATTAGCCTAGGATTATCAGTGTAATCATTTGTAATTTAACACATCCCCTGGGGTATATTTCCATTAAGTAAATTTGTATAAACCATTCCTAGATAATCTCCTAAGTACAGAAGAGAATATTCCATATCACATACTATATTGAGATTCTAAAACTAAAAAAATATTTTGGTTTAGATGGTTATATTAATTTTCAGTGCATATTTAATGCATATTCTACAGGCTAATATGGTTGCCTAAATAATATATGCACAATAACAATCCCAGTTCACACAGCCCCACCTAGATGAAGAGCTATATGTCATTAATGGCTGCTGAGAGGGGGGACTGTCATGTCCAGGGACCAGCTCTCCAATAGGGAGATAAACTGTGAACACATTTACAAATGGACTCAACAGGAGAGAGGTGTATCTATAAACATGCATGTGCGCACAGACATACATGTACTCCTATATGTATATATACACACATGTATAATGTTAATAATTACAGAAGGGCACATGAATTTGAGGTGTAGGGTGACACTGGAAAGTTGGAGGGCGAGAACGGGGAGTTGAAAAAGAGAGTCATGCTTGAAATTGTCTAAAACATTTTTAAAATATAAAAGGTACTTTATTCCTGATCATTGTAATATTTGAAAATTTTATTGACATCAAGTGTCTGTGTGCCTTAACTATTTATGATTTCATTACCAATCAAATACTGTAGCTTAATTTTTGCTGACATTAAAGAAGCCACTCTGCAAACAAAATTTGTTAGTACTGTCTATGTGTTTATCTGTATAACTGCATAAAATTTACAAGTAAGGCAATATTACTATATCAGAATTAAATGTATTGTGATTACAAGAATGTTTTTATTAAGCTTTGAAAGGTTTTATGAAAAATAGTACATTTTGCAAATCACAGAATAGTCTACTGGCACAAAGTGTTTTTAAGAGTCATTAGTAAATCACTCCCAAGTCTACAAAGGACCACACAAGAGAGTCCTCCAGTCATCCTCAATTGTGGCCTATGAATATCTGTAAACAACTCTGCTTACAGCACTAATTTAGTGTTTGGGGTGATGGAACACTTTATCATACGCTTTTTCTAGAAAAATTTCCAGTTATTTTAGCCTTCTAATATCAAAGTGCTATCTACATGGAATGTTTTTATTTAAAAAGAGATTTGTTCACTTGAGCAGAGATTAATTTTAGTGGATATAAATATGTAAGTCTGCTAGTGTGTGTGTTTAAATTGAGTTCATCCTATGCTTAGAGAACATTTCTTTCCTTGCCGGCATTTTCAACCAAAGAGGCATGCCCAATAGAATAGCATTAAAGTGAGCTTGCGTTACTATATGTTTGTGACTGACACAATGCCTGTATCTCAGAAATTCTCAAGGAACTGATGAAAATAACCATTTTTTTTAATTTGGAAAAATGTCTCATGTAAGAGCAAATATTTTCAAAGAGATAGTTCAAGATCCACTATTCATTATCTTTATGATCCCAGAGCATTCCTTAACATCACAAAACTTGGAGAAAATAATAGTTGCTCAATTTTGTTGTTCCTGAGTTAGAAACTGTTTAAAGGGTTGCTAATACATGAGGAAATTAATTAGTTAAATAACTGCCTCTTGAGTATATATGTCACGTATATAATTGTTTTGACTTTAGTGTTGAGTAAATTTGCTATTTTTTCAAGGATCACACTCTTCAAGAGGAGAAAATAGAATCTAGCTCTATCAATTAAATTTTAATTCAAATTAGTGCTACTAGGAATCCTCACTGGCTTACTATAAGGAGGTTAAGATCTCATTAATTTTCATGTGGTTTAACAGACTGATCTATCTCATGCAGGCACTTTGAAACCCTAGGTCATGGGTGCTCCACTCGAATTTTTACCTCTCACATTCTTAACCACTTTAGCAGAAGTCAGCAGTCTGTGCATCTAATGAGTAAAAAGAAGGGCTCTGTTTCAACTCTGCAATGACACACTCTGCTACATCTATAACCCATGGGCCTGAACTGGTACTATGGTATTACAGAATGCTGTAGCTGGCACTTGGTGGCTCATGGAAAATCAACTATACACTTACCTTGCTTATTATGTCGTGTGTCATCAAGTTGGCATCTAGAAATTAGCTGCTGTGTGTATTAATCTACATATTTGAAAATCCAAAAATGCAGAGCTTCCTTCTTTCAGAGAAAGGTTTACCAACACCTCTGACTCTTCTAACAAAAAGGATCATTAGAAATCTACCATAGCTACCACCAATTTGGAGAATAGTATCATCTTCTATGCCTTAGAATCCAAGGCTACACAGAAATTATTGTCCTAAACTCCTACCTGTGGACTTCGGTACTTGAGAAAGAGAGCATTGTCTATTGAGTAACATTTTGTTTGCAATATATGTTCCATGCTAGTAAGCTTAGTGGACATTAAATGGAGGCAGGTATTTAGTAAACCAGCACCCATAAATTAGACAGATCCACATACATTCCAGGTAGGCGGCTAGGAAGTACTGAGCTAAAGCAAGCCCTAGGAGGAACTCCATACCACTCCTGGAGCTCTCCATGGTGCTTGTTTTTGTGCCCTTCGGGCTCTCACATTAGTCCTGAAGTCTCTCTTTAAATGACCAGAAATCAAGACTGTGGTCCACCCTGCTCCTTAGTTCTGCCATATATTTTAACAGAAAGCCTTCCTAGTCACAATTCCAGGACAATGGTGTGTTTTTAGCATCAAGTCATCAACATCAAAACACTAACCTTGCCTTACTTGTCCCGGGCTCCAGCTGAGTAGTCTGGTATAGGTGTAGGTGTTGGTGTAAGAGATCTTCAGAGTCTCCTTTGAGAGATACTCAGCAGAAAGCAAATGCTAATTCTTAGTAGATGATGTCATGCTGCGATGAGAAGCCTAGACTTAGCCATTGAGTCACTGCTATGTCTACAGTTAGTAAGCCTTATGCATTTAGGTAGAAAGAAAGAAAGAAAGAAAGAAAGAAAGAAAGAAAGAAAGAAAGA
>NW_021604700.1:1348379-1361068 GCF_004785775.1 Grammomys surdaster | reverse complement strand
AAGAAAGAAAGAAAGAAAGAAAGAAAGAAAGAAGGAAGGAAGGAAAGAAAGAAAGAAAAAAGGGAAGGAAAGAAAGAAAGAAAAAAGGGAAGGAAAGAAAGAAAGAAAGAAAGAAAGAAGGAAAGAAAAGAAAGAAAGAAAAGAAAGAGAAGAAAAGAATTAGGAGACATTTTCTGGAATTGCCCTTGAGTGGGCTCTGTGAGGGAAAACTTAGTTTTTTATTTCATCTGTGTCTGTTGAAATATACCATTTGACAACAGGGAACCAAGGAGAAGTATAGAAATGTGTAGAGATTTTAGCTTTGTTTAAGTGAATTTTTACTTTAATGAGTGGAGGTTACACTCATTAGTTACTGAATATTTACCATTGACCACCAGGTATGAGATTTATGCTTTAGAACAGTCTTCATGAGACATGTATTGCAAAATTTACATTACAGAATGGAGAATCACAACTAAGTTCAGATGCAATACCTCGGTCAGGGCTGTGACTCTGGCATTGTCAACACACTGTGGTTTGCCACAACAGTGGAGAGATTGCTGCAAGCAGCTGCTGACTAGGGTTGTTGTTCTCCGTTTTAGACCTCCAGCAGTGGAAGGCATTCTGTTCGCATCACTGGTCTCAGCACTATCGATTTCCGAGCTGGCTTTTCTCGAAAGCCCACACTGGACTTCAAAAAAACAATGAGCAGACCGGTGCAAGGTTAGTGTGCACATGGCTCTTAAATTGGTGTAAGGGGAAATTGTATCCAGTTGGTGAGACTGTGCTGGTCTGTGGCATCCAACCACATTGACAAAGACAACACCAGTCTTTCCCTAACTTGATTGTGATTGGGTCTTTGGGCCACTTTGCGTTTGCAAAGTACAGTTCAAGATCAGTAATACCAGAATGACTCTGAAGGCTACTGAAGCTCAAAGGGTTTCTTAAAAATAAGACTCCTGGACTCTGCTTTAATCTTTTAAATCAGAATTGTAGGAGTTGAAACCTAAGAGCACTCCAGTTGACCCTTAGACTTAACTACATTTAGAAAAGCACTTAGTGGATTTTTAAAGATTAATATTTGTAAACTGCTTTGTTGAGATGAAATGCCTGTATATTGCTGAAATTTATGTGTATTAATTTATATTCAAGATGAAAATATTGCTGATTTTTAAAGCTTGTTCTTGTTCCTATTTTATTCACCCATTAAGGTTTGGTATCTTATTGCTAAAGGCAAAAGTCAGCCATACTGTGACCTTTAGAAACTTTTCCATATCATTGCTAACTTATCTTTATTTGTGCAGTTTTAGTAAGATTAAAAAAGTGAATCTTTAAAAATGTTTACATAATCATCTATAACACAATACTTCATAATTCTAATTCCCTCTGTATAAGAACAATGAAAATTCTGTACAATGATTGCCTACAGTGTTTCAAGCTCTGTCTTTACATAGGAAAAACTCTGCACCTATATCATCAGTGTAGAGCACGCATCCTTATAGTGTGTATATGCTACTATAGTGCCAACACTAATTAAACAGGTGACCCTAACTATGTGACACTTGTACATGACAATTTCTTTCTCTTGTAGGGATACCTACGTATGTGCTACTGAACACTTCTGGAATCTCCAGTCCAGCTAGAGTAGATCGTCTTGAACTTCTGAGTATCTCAGGGGGATCTCTTAAGACCATCCCTGTTAAACATTACCCAGATCGGAAGCCGTATGGCATCTGGAATATTTCTGACTTCATTCCACCAGATGAAGCTTTCTTTCTCAAGGTGACAGGCTATGACAAAGATGATTATCTCTTCCAGAGAGTGTCAAGTGTTTCCTTTTCCAGCATTGTCCCAGGTAAGACAAATGTTTCACTTAACAGTGAAATATTGATAGCTTAAGGTGAATTTCCCACAGGTGAAATATGGACTATAAAGTAAAAGTTAATATTCCCATGTTACTACTCTGTCACCAGTTGATAAGCATTTACATGCAGATAATTTGGTGTTCTATTTTACATTTATTTTTTATCTCAGTATATTATGTATGTAGTTTAATATTTATTAAAATTAAAATATGAAAATATTACTGCCCATTCCCTTTATTTTCTCCAGTCCCTCCTATATTTACTTCTACTTTTTCTCAAATAAGTGGTCTCTTTTTCTTTGATTATTATTGTTACACAGAGATGAATACATATATAAATACAACCTTTGAGTCCATTTACTATGGCTTTGTGTGTATGGTTTCGGGGCTAACTGCTTTGTATTGTATTGGAGGCTGATCTCTGGGAGAGGCTAATTCTCCTTCTCTCAGCAGTCTTTAGTTGTCTTTAGTTCTTTGTCTAGGACTGGGATCAAATGAGATTTCCCCTGTCTCCATTAACATGTTTACTGATATTGTCATTATTCAGGTCTTGTTTAGGCAGCCATGTTGTTGCAGTATCTTGGTGTAGCTTCCCTGTCATTTCTAGGAGATGCATTCTTACAGAAGATCCTACCTTCTTTCTATCTCTTTTCCATGATGTTCCCTAAGCCTTGGGTGCAGGCATTGTGATTTAGGCTTATCCTTTGGGGCTGGGCTCCCATGCATCATTGATCTTTAGATTATGACCATTTGTGGCTATCTGTAATAATCTCAGTTTTCTTTATGTAAACATATTTTTTTAAATTTGAGATTATAGTTTAAATACATTTCTCCCTTCTCTATCCTCCCTCTAAACTTTCCCAAAAGCCCCTCCCTCTATTCTCCATATTTATGGCCTCTTTTGTCACTAATTTTTACTGCACACATATTTAACTTTTAAATAATACTTTTAGAGTCTCATGTTAAACCTTACTGATTATAGACTGGAGAATTTTGATAACCTTAATGAATAGGAAATTGTAGTAGTGCCTTTTTATCCTCCCCAATTCTTCAGTTATATAAGTTGGCTAAACATTTATATGCAATTGTCAAGCACCATCTATTCCATGAATAATAGCGGACTGTGAACAAATGGTGATGATTGGACCTGGGATTAATTGGTTATTTAATTACTAAACTAGTTCCTGATATATCTCCTATTAAAGGAAGATGTGGTTATGAGATAGGATTGGGTGGGGAGCATCAGGTCTCTGTTTATCTCTACCTGACAGATTTTTGAAATGACTAAATTCTAACTAAAACTTTAGATCCATAGCTCCAATCCTGCCCTATGCAGGCATAGAGAGATTGTTTTCAAAGCTGGGCAGGAGCCAGAAGCTTATCTTTTATGGATAAGGTTGAGATTTGGAGATTCAAGAGTTCGTGTTTAATCACGGTACAATCATAAGCACAGAGCCAACCTCAAGATTTCTTCATGTTAACATTCTAACATTCAAGAGGGTTGGCTTCACCCTCCTACATTGAATGCGTGAAATTTGTTGGATTCTTTAAAAAAATACTTCTCATTATTTCTTTTAGGAACAAGTTGCCCTATGTATTTAATTCTAAGATATGTGGATTCTTCTCATGTTTTTACATATTTGGAATAAGAATTTTTTCTGCAGTTGATGATGTAATGTAACTCATTTGATTTTTTTTCTTAGCTTGGTAGTAGATAAAAAACAGTGTGCTGCTATTAAGATCAACTGATGTAACCCCCGAGCTGCCCCACATTTGGGGGCCACTTTGTAACGGCCCGTTCTGCTGCTTTGGTCCTCGGGTCAGGGCCTAGCAAGAGAGAGAGAGTGGGGATGGAGACTCGAAGAATGGAGACAAGACAGGGAGTCTAATCAAGTCTTGTTTATTGAAAAGAAATCCTGGATATTTATACCCTTTACCACGTGCCTTGCCCTCGTGGACAAGCACAGCTGAAGGCACTATGTCATGTGCCTTGCAGCGTGGAGACCATGTGCACCTAGCTAGCAGTGAGGAGACCACGTGCTCATAGCAGCTGGCGGCACTAAACAGCAAAACAAGATATGTGAGAAAAACAAGATGTTTATCAGAGTGTGCTCAGCTGTTGTGGGCTGTTGAAAACAAGTCTCTTGTCAGGGTATATGGCTCGAGATGGCTGCAAAGATGATAGCCGCTTTCGGCTAGGAGTTGGCTCCCAACAAATTGAGCTTTAAATTTGATGACTATCATAGTGAGGACCTATGGAAATGAATCTGCTTCAAAATATAGTAGTTAAAATACATTTGGTAATTTAGATTAATTGGAATTCTGATGGTTTGTCAGCATCACTCAAGTATAAAATTTGTGGGTGGATCAATAGAAAGTATTTTCTATCGCAGTGACTTTCTTACTTGTTTTTTTTTCCCTAGATGCTCCCAAAGTTACAATGCCCACGAGAACCCCAGGATACTATCTGCAGCCAGGCCAAATCCTTTGTTCAGTTGAGAGTCTTTTGCCCTTTACTGTGAGCTTCATGAGAAATGGAATTGCCCTGGGAGTAGACCAATATTTAAGGTGTGTAAGTGTTCCTCTCGGCCATAGTTTAGAGTCATATACATGCAAATGCAATCCTGTACTCTACCTCTGACAAACCAGTTCTTTCCTTTACCATTTGGAACACAGCACTGTGCTGTTCATGTTTTAGTGGAAGGAGACAGAAAAGGATTGTAAATACACTACAACAATAGAAATTCTAGAATATATTCCATATAACTTAGGGGGTATACAGTGTGTATTTTATGCAATTAGAAGGTTCCAAGTCAAAGATTACAGAATTATCAACTCAATGTTAGGTAATAGACCCTGGAAGGCACTTTGCAAAGCACTTCCCTGGAAACTTCAGCTTCATTGAATTTTGGCTAAAAATATCTATAGCTCCTATTTGAAGTGTAATATAGTGAGTGAATCTGATTGGTGTTATGACAAAAATACAAAAAATAGAAATATTATCACTTAGTAGGTTATTAACATGTAGCATTTCAATTTCAAGTACTTAAATTTAGAACTGTATGAGAAGCTGGGTATGGTGGTGCACATCTCGAATCCTAGTACATGGAAGGCAGGTAGATCTCTGAGTTTGAGGTCACCCTGGTCTACAGAATGAATTCCAGGACAGCCATGGTCACACAGAGAAATCCTGTCTTAAAAAGCTAAACAACCAAGCAAGCAACCAACCAAAAGAACAACTATCACCACCAAATGAAGTGAGAGGCATTGGACCCTGTAAAGATGGTGAGCGAGGTAGTAGATCACATATCCTGGGAAATCTCTCTCACACACAGAGGCACAGAGGCCAGGGGGACTGGGTAGGAAAAGGCAGGTAAAAATGAGGTCATTGTGTGAATCCCAGTGAGTCAGGAGGGAAGGATAGGAGACAATATTTAGGAGTTCACTGTTTGCAGAGAGTAGATTAGCATGGTTCACCAGGAACACGTGTGGCTACAGCAGAGAAGTCAACGTGAGGAGTTGGCTTGAAGGTACCAACTTTTTCTTCTAAAGTTGAGTGACATTTTTTTGACAAATGCAAGTAACCTAATTGAAAAAGATGAGCTACGTCTTAAGAAAGTGCTGGAAGAATTATTTCTGGGAAGTATATTACCTTTTGAGTTACCACAAAACCCGACTCGATTTGGGAGTAAAAACCTCTAAGAATAACTTTAGCAGTCTTTCACACTGCAAATGCCATATTAATACAGCTCTAAAAGATGTTAACTATCTGACAGTCTTAATTTATATAATCTCTTTATGGAGATTCATTTTCAGCAATGCCTGTGGCTGGAACGTTAATCACATCTAGAAAGTTTTCCATTCCCAACCAGCTGCCTGCTCCATACATAGTACATCTTGATGATTTACTTAGCCGCCTGTTTTATAACCAGCCACATAACAGAGCAGGCTAGCAGATGATGGAGCCACATAACTAGCCGATGAAATAAAATAGCTCTGCTTCCTGTTTAAATAGTGACAAGTTTTCAAAGACACTTGAGATACTTTATAAACATTAACTCATTGATTCCACACAGTTCCTGGGAGGTAAGCCACAAAAATTCTTTTTCTCATGTTTCTAGTGCTGTGGCCCTGAGATGAGACAGGCCTTGCTGACATGTATTAATTCGTAAGTGATGAGAGACTGATACGCTAATCCCAGTTTGCTCGCATGCCTCTGCCATGGATTCCCAGTAATATGAAACATGGGACTTAATCTTCGTTTATGACAGCCACTTTGACTGTTAGGGGATTCAAAAAAGAAGTCAGTTTGCATTAGCAGTGTGCACATCTTCTAGACATGCTCTTCGTCCTGTTCTAAAGTCTATCTCTGGAAGCCCTTTCTTTATTGCGGTATTAGGATGCTTATGTCAACAGAGAAGGCTACAATAAAAAAGAATGACTAAGTGAGATATATTGGCACGTGCCTTTAATCCCAGCACTAAAGAGTCTGAGGCAGGAGGATTAGAAGTTTGAGCCTTTCTTGAGTTACATAGTAAGACCCTGTCTCAAAACTTACTTTTTCTTCTCCTAGAAGTTCATAAATAAGAGAGCTATGAGTCAAATATAGCTGTAAAGAATATTCTTAAAACAATTAGTAAACTGATCATGCATCCTCAGACAAAGGAATTGATATTCAACTTTTCTTTTAAAAGGAAGTACTTGAGACTGGATTTCTATGAACCCAAGGTTTGATGAATCCTAACATACGTTCAGTTTTGAGATAGGCATTGCAAAGAACACCTGAGATGTACGTATTCCAAACTGTTACCTTGCTGTGACTGACAGTACCCCCTAGAGAAGGGCAGTTGCACACTTGTGCTTAGTGCCCTCCTGTAGAGTGTTTGAGACACAGCATAAACATCCAGGGCAGTGAAGAGATAAGGGACACCGATTACTCCTCGAGCTGACAGAACCGTTCACATAGAATGGACAGGAAACACCAGCTGAAGTATCCTGAGCTACTGCAGTACACAGAACAATGCCTGCTTAGGCACTCACTTTCTTGATGGTAGGAACTTATGCTTAACTTACTGTTCCAAACCCTGTCAGGGCTGAATATGACATCTGATCTCAGTAAGCTCTTCATAGTTGCTTTCTTGAGTTGTGTCTGGGTGAAGAGAGATGTGGAGCCTAAACTAAAATCAGAAGTCAGTGAGAGGTGTCTCAAATCCTCAAATCTGGAGAGGTCTTTTTTACTTTACATTTTTGCCCAAAAAATTATGACTAGTAATACATGAAAAAATAGAAAAATATATAATATTTATATTTCAACTGTATTTTTAAAAGAACAAGGTCCACTTATGTACACTGTGAACTTTTTAAAACAATTAAATATCTATCTTTTTAGATTGTTCCAGAAAATGAAAAGTTTGGCAGTGAATGAATCAATATTTGTTAGATGATTGGATAAATGAGTTTGTCTACAGAACTAATGTATTTTTTCAATATTCTCATTGCTTATTGCATGCATAAGTTAAATCAGATATAATACATGCTTCAGGTAGAACTTGCCTAAGAAAGTTAAGGAAAAAATATTTTCTTTGCATTAGGAAGCAGGTGTCTTACCTTCACATTTGTTTCATTCTGTTGAGCACACTTCTCACCTCCAAACTGGGAAGTGTAGAGGGAAGAGAAATGTCATCAGTGGCTGTCAACTCAAGTATGTTTTTACATAGCCAGGAAAGAAAAAAGCTGTAAAGATAAATTTGCGTTCTTAACAACTTATTGTCTCTTGTATATTTTTTACTCAGAAGGGAGGAGCATAACTCTATTTAAAATACAAAAGGCATATGACTTTTACATTTAATCTGTAGTTTTCACAACTCACTTCCTTTGCATTGTTTGTTGGAACACATCCTTCAAAGCAGGTCACTTATGATTTCTTTCATGTTTCTCTTGCTTGACAGACACTAAAAGCTTTCCTCTTTCTTGTCCCCAGAGAATCTGCCAGCGTGAACTGGGATTTCACAAAGGTGACATTGTCTGATGAGGGCTTCTATGAGTGTATCGCTGTGAGCAGCGCAGGGACCGGACGGGCGCAGACATTTTTTGATGTATCAGGTAAGTGCCACCAGCCTATGAATGTACCTATGGAAATGAGATGCCGGTAGGCTGAGTTTGTACAGTTCTCCTCGTGATCATTTGACTGTCTATCTACTTTATTACAATGAATTTAGATACTGGCCTCCCCACACTCAACCTTTGTGTCTTTCCCTGTGCCAGTCTCCCCCTCCCCTTTTGAGAAATTATTTTACTTTTTCTCTCCTGGCTCTCTCTCTCCAGGGCTCTCCCTACATCGGATCCTCCTCTGCCCATTCCCCTCCCCATCCCCTCTTCCACTCATTTCCTCTGCCGTTTTTTTATGGACTTGATACCTTACTTCCCTAACTCTAAAAGGATAACAATAATAATAACAATAATAATAATAATAATAATAATAATAATAATAAAGCAATGTTTAATCTATGACTGACTGAGCAATGTTTGTGGAACATGCACAGTGCTTAGGAGGCAGCTTGGAATGTAGAAGTGCTTGATAGATAATTATCACTATTTGACGATTTAAGATTTTACTTTTACTATTTTACTATGTATATCTATATGCAAGTGCCTGCAGAGAAAGTGATGGGCATCAGATCCCGTGGAGGTGGAGTTACAAACAATAATGAGCTGCCCAATGTGGGCGCATGCTCCTAACCACTTAGCCACCTTTCCATTCTACTGATATTATTAATGTTGCTATTGTTACCACCAGAGTTTATTTGGGCTTCTAGTTCCAGAGGTTCGTGGTCAGGAGGCCTCATGTGGTGTGTATAGTGGCAGAGCAGGAAGCTTATCTCTTGAATTTGTAAGCATTCAGCAGAAAGCAAACTTGAAATGACAGGGGTCTTTTAACACTCAGAGCCCCCCCCCATGACATAGTTCCTCCAATGGGGTCAGACCTCCTAAGCCTCCCAAAATAGGACTACCAACTGCAGACCAGGGTCCAATATGTGAGCCTGTGAGGCACATTCCCATTCAAACCACCTCTGTAACCATCTAACATTTCCTTTAGAGAAAATATGGCTTAAAGAACTTGTCTGTGCTGAGAATAGCAAAAGGAGTAAACTTTTTCCTTTCTTTCACATAATCACAGTAGTTTTATGAATAGATTCTGGTCTCCAAATTGAAGATCATGATGAATCTAAAAATTTGTCTCAGAACTCAGACCCTTATTGGAGAGACTAGTGTGAAGAAGGACAAATGTAATACCAGTTATTTTGCATTCAGACAGTAAATTCCTGTGAGTAGGTCGGAGGCAGAATACATTAATATTTTATGGCATAAGATACATTCATAAAAATATTGTCTTTTAATTTCTCAGAACAATTAGGGAAGGAGCCTGTGACATACATTCAAAGATCAGGTTCAAACCACTTACTCAGCATACAGTTACGATTTTTGGATACTTTTTATATACTGGGGGTTGAAACTAGGGTCTCACATAGGCAAGCACTAAGCAATCACTCTGCCCCTGAGCAGAGCCCGGACACCTCATCTTAACTGAATTATTCTATGGCTGCCTGATGTTCTGTACTTGACAGTATCCTAGTCTGACCCTCTCGTGTCATAGCTGCTGAAGTTGAACAGTGCCTGTATTCGCTTTCAGTGTGTTTTCTCGAGACAATTTAAGACAAAAGAAATGTTTTAATTAGATGATAGTTTTGAATCCTAGGATGTGTTGTGTCCAAGAAAGAATTTGGAAAGGGAGGTGTGTAAATCAGGCGGGCGTGTTCTTTCAGTGAGACTATTTGTATTCTCTTCTTCTTAGGAAAAATAAAGATTGTCTTCTGAAATAAGTTAAGCGAGTTGACATACATCACAAACTATTTATTTTTTCATCTCCAGAAATTATGAAAAGCCCTGGAATTGTATCAACATTCCTCAGCTTCTGGGAAAGCAAACACTTGAGAGCTTGAGGGTTCTTCCCAGCAATGTTAATTAGGAGAAAGGACAGGAGGTTGAGAGAGGCTCCAGCAAGTTGTTTCAGGCATCTTAAGTAACTGGGAGATGCTAGTAACTGACTTACAAAGTTGGATCAGTGGTGACAGTAGTAGCTTCCTCTCGCCTCCGTTGCACATGCTCTATCTGTATTCCTCTGTGCCAGCCAATCAGTGGCATAACTGGGGAGCTGGCTCTTTCCCAAGCTGTCTCCAGGAATTCTTTCCTTTAGTCAGCCATGAAAGAAATCAGAAAGCATCAATGTTATGGTAATGGGTTTCAGAGCAGTAGTAACAGACAAGAGCTCCTTGGGGTTTGAAACAGTGGGCATTTCTGTCGTTCCAATTTTAGTAGATGTGCTGCTGAAGCAAGCTCAAGTGGTCATTTCTTTCAAGGGTAGGAGTTGGCTTAACACAGTAGCCATTCACCTTCATCTACTTCTCAGTTTCCTTTTGGCCACAGTAAGGTCCCAGATCAGCCACTGTAATGTCATTATGTATCTGAAGCTTGGGATCAAGTGCTGATTTACTACTCAGCCGGGTCTCATATTTTTATAAAGTTTCGGAAAGTGAGCATTACAGAATTGTGATATTCTTGTGTCACAATAGTTGTTATTTCAAAGAGCATCCGATAGACACCTGAAGAAAAGCTGAACTTCTATCACCCTATTTCCTCAGCCTTTTTAGCACTGTTATAGTTGACATGCTTAAGAATGTTGATTGTGTTAAACTGAAGATGGATATTTAAATTTGCATCTTTAATACAAAGTGGGTATCAGAAAGCATTCATCAATTATAAATAGATATGACAATGACTAAAACTGCATAAGTGTCCAAAGCATTCTTTTCCAGTGATATTTGAAGGTTAAGGTTAATATTATTACAGTTATATTAACTTTCTGTATTGAAACTTTGTTAATACAAAACTATACACATACCAAAATTCTGGGTTTAAATAAAATTCTAAACATTGATCCTGTCAAGGCGTGCCAGTGAAAAGAAATATTTATTAGAAATACTTGTTTATTTTGTTTATGTGTATGTTTTGCTGTCATGTTTCTCTGTGAACTGTATAACATGTTGAGAACACGTGGAGATCAGAAGAGGGTGTCAGATACCATGAAACTGGAGTTACGAGTGGTTTTGAACCATTATGTTTGGGGTCAGGAACCAAACCTCTGTAGATTATAGGGTATGCTTTTAGACCAGTGGTTCATAATCTTCCTAATGTTACAACCCTTTAATACATTTTTTTAATGTTGTGGTGACCTCCAACCATAAAATTATTTTCTTGCTAGTTCATAACTATAGTTTTGATAGTGTTAAAATTGTAATGTAAATATGTTTGGAGATAGAATTTTGCCAAAGGCCTCGTGACCCACAGGTTGAGAACTGCTGTTTTAGAACAAGAATGGACATAGAAACAACTTTATAACATAACTCCTAGAGCCATGTCTATCATCTGGTGGATGCTGTGTTCTTTAAAACACTTAGTATCCAACTTTTCATTTAAACAACCAACAAATGCTATTTTCATCCAAACAAATGAAAAACCTGCTTTGTTCCAGAATCCTAAATCCTTCCAGTCATATCTTTTTGCCAAGCCAATTCGACTCTCATGTATATAACCTAGAGATCTCAATTTGGTATGGACAGGTACATTGCCTTCTAAAGTATCATGTGGTTTGATGATAATTTGGGGAGTGAGGGTCTCATTAGCATAGGGATTAGTCAATAATTTCTGTTATATATGGAAACATCCTGACAGATGTTTCAATACACATTTATATATGCAGAGATTTTAAGTCATATGTGTAAGCAAGCCAAGTTGATTGTAGGTTTGTTGATTTGAGTCTTCTGATTTCACACAGAGCCCCCTCCAGTCATCCAAGTGCCTAATAATGTAACAGTCACTCCTGGAGAAAGAGCAGTTTTGGCGTGTCTTGTCGTCAGTGCTGTGGATTATAACCTAACCTGGCAGAGGAGTGGCAGAGATGTCCGACTAACAGATTCGGCAAGAATTAGGACCTTGGCCAACCTCTCTCTGGAGCTGCGGAATGTGAAAATTAGTGATGCTGGGGAGTACCGTTGTGTGGTTTCCAGTGAAGGGGGATCAGCAGCAGCTTCAGTTTTCCTCACAGTCCAAGGTAAAATGCTTCTAGCAACTTCTGCCCAATGGTGTGCTTCTACCTTCCTTCTTCCATGTCTCTACCTACAAGTGTGCGGTGTCAGAGTTATGGCATCTACTCAGTTGTCTTTGTGCTTGGGATATTCAGTTGTTTAAAAATGACTAAACTGGAAACTAAATGTCTCCAAATAGATGGCTTTACTGCACTCGTAACTGGCCCTGGTAGTTGCAGATGTCCACTTTAAGATAATACATAAATTGTCTCTGGATGTCTTGATGATTTCAAGTTCTCTAGTCTACTACGTGCATGCCAGACAAGATCAGGTATGCTCAGGTGGTCCTAGACATTCCTCAAGTGGATTTCAGTATAATTTTAACGGATTTCATAATTCCTTCCAAGGATTTGATCTTCATTTAATTGTTATCCCTACACATATATGACTAATTTAAATTATTACTTTTAAGATAAATTTAATAAATTTTACTAGTATAATTTATTTTAGTTATTTACTTGAAGTGACCCAAGTAGTAGTGATTGTTAGTTGAGCCTAACTCTATTTTATTTAGGATTTTAAAAATTTATTCATCTTTCACACGTTCTGACCCCAGCTTTGTCTCCCTCCAGTCCTCCTATTCTCCCCTACTTCCCTTCTCTTCCATATCTACCCACCGCCAACTCCTGCCAGAAAATAGCAGG
>NW_021604700.1:1301402-1347979 GCF_004785775.1 Grammomys surdaster | reverse complement strand
CTCTCTCTCTCTGTAATTAAAATGTAACATATATGTAATTAAAATCTAATTTCACATGTCAGAGAAAACATACAGCATATATTCTTTAATTTGGCTAATTTTACTTTGCTATGATAATTTCCAGGTCTATCCATTTTCCTGTAAATGTCAGAATTTCATTTTCTTTAGAGGAGAATAAAAATCCATTGAGTTTATGTACTTATTTTTAAATCCACTCATCTTCAAACAACCTCTAAGCGGGTTACATTTCTTGTCTCTTATGAAGAATGCAGCAACCAACGTGGGTATGTAAGAATATTAGTACTATGCTCACTGTAAACTCCTTGGTAACATGGCCAGGCAGTGTACCTAGATCACAGGATAGTTCTATTTTTAGTGTCTTGAGGAACCTGCCTACTGATTTTCTTAGTGGCTGTAGAAATGTGAATATCTATGAGTAAAGAGGAAGAATTTCTTTTTCTCCACATCCTAAATTCCCTCCATTGTAATTGATTTTCTTGATGACAGCCATGTTGACTAGGGTGAGCCAGGGTCTCAGGGTACTTTCTATTTTCATTTTCCTAATAGCTAAAGATGTTTAAACTTTCTCCACATATTTATTGACTGTTTGTAATTCTTCCTTTAGAATTGTCCAATTCAGCAGACCATTGTTAGATGCTTGTTTTTTTGTATTTAATGTCAATGTTCTTTACAGATTCTTGATATAAATCCCCTAGTTGATACGTAGTTAGAAAGAAAATTTCCCATTCTCTAGGCTGATAATTTTTTCTGTTGTACATAAGCCTTTCATTTTCATACAATCTCATTTATTTATCAATTCTTAGAATTATTTTCTACACTGTTGAGGGTTCTCTTCAGAAAGTTCATGTCCATGATTATATTTTGAAATATTTTCTCCTAGCGTTTTAAAGTCTTCGTCTTTTACATTATGGCCATGAATCTATTTTGAGCTAATTTTTGTAAAGTTTGAAAAATACAGTTTTCTTCTTTTACATGTGGATATGCAGGTTTTCCAGCACATTCATTGGCTGCCTTTTTCTCACTGTGTGCTTTTTATAGCTTTGTCAAAGATTACATGCAGGCCATAGCTGTGAGTGTTCTTTTCTGGGTGTCCCAGTCTACTCATTGTCTGCTAGGACCATGGTGCTTTTGTTACCCTGGTTGTACAGAGCAGTTTGAGATCAGGTATTGTCAAGTACCCAGTGTTGTTCTGTACAGTATTACACTGACTCTTTGTGCTCTTTTATGCTTGTATACGAATTTTAGGTTTTCTTTTTCTAGTGGCATGAAGAATGTCAATGAAATCTGACTGAAATTGCATTCAATATATAAATCATTTCTAGTAATATAATCATTTTCAGAATATTGGTTCTGCTGCTTCAGGAGAATGGGAGGCTTTTCCATGATCTCGGATCTTTCTTAACAATATGCATTTGCAAAAGTACTAAAATATAATAATGAAAATAGAATACGCAGAAACACAAAGGAAGAAAACACAAAAGGGTGTATGAAGTATTGTATTATTGAGTGGCTTCTTTGCAGGCTCTTTGAAAATTGGTTACCCCAGGCATGAACACTTCTATTATTTATATATGGTGCTGAGCTTATATTGGACAAATGTTCAATGTCAAGACTGTCCTTCCTTTAGGACCAAGTCTTCTTTGCCTACCCGAGACTTCTGCTCACCACTCTCTGCTTTGCCCTTTCTTGACTGGTCAGACCCTACCAGCATCTAAGCTTCTCCAGTTTCTACCTCTTGGGGTGACCATTGGAGGAAATCTTCCAAGAGCATTATGAATGGAGAAAGCTACCCCACCACTGAGAGCAGTGCGTATGAACTAGTTCTTAGCATTACTCACCCTACTGGAGAGATGAGGCTGTGGACAACAAGCAGTCTTCTGGGGCCTTAGAGGTTCTTAATGCTGCATGAGTGAATGACAGGTGGCTTCAGAGATCAGTCCAGCTGCCGCTCTCTGTCCCAGAGCCCTCATATCCTAGTTATTCTTAGTTGTTCAGGTCTGCAATGAGATGGGACTAGCTTTCTTTGTATGCACTTCCCTGCATGTGCTAAGTTCTGTGTTGCCTGTGTTTTAATCTTGTCAACCATTGACTTTCACACCCTCTGTAACTGGTTCTGAGGATTGTCTCTCACTTGGGGTCTGTAGCATGTCGAATTAAGGCATCCTGACTTGTGACTGTTCCTTGTTCTCAGGCCCCCAGGGTAGCTTAGTTTAAAACAAAAGTGGACCACTGTTCTTTAACTGTCTAGGTTTTTTTAATCTTCCTCTCTGGAGAAAACACTATTTCAGCAAGACCTACAACTGGCTTCGAGGCTGAGTTGCATGTAGCCTTGTATTATGATTAGGAGGGAGTTGTATCATTTTTCCTGGGAAAGCATGAAGTAATGTGTGCTCACCCTGGATACAGCACTACTAAGGGAGGCTTCTGCTTCTCTTCTGTAGTCCATGGGCTCCAAGTGGCTGGACCTGTGTCCAGACTGACTTTCTTCTTGATGCTTGGCTTTTCTGGGTCCCCGCATGTTCCAACTGTCTTTTTGCTTTTATGGATTTTCAGAGCTCCACATTTCTCTCTCTTTGGAGGGTAGAATTACATTTTCTTTTCTTAACATTTCATCACTGTGTTACATGGAAGCAGCTTCTGAGTCAGCTGTCTTACCAAGAAGTGTACTATTTCATATTTTTGTATGAATGTGTATGCATGCAGTGGCACATGTGTGTGTGGGCATATGAGTACATGCACTTGTGCAAGCATGTGTAGGCCGCACAACCTTGGGTTTCATTATGTACTTGCCACCAGCGTTGATTGATGACTGATGATTGATTGAAGTAAGCCAGAATCTCTCAGTAGCCTGGAACTCACTAAGTTCCACTGGCTACCCAGTGAGCCGCAGGTATCTTCCTTTCCCCACTTTTCCAGTGCTGGCATTACAAGCCAATCCACCATGCCTGACTTGCTAACCTTGACTCTAGAGACAAAGCTCAGTTCCTCAGATCTGTAAAATAAGCACTCTGCTGACTGAGCTACCTCCCAGATCTCTACTAATATATTTTAAATGTAGCATATAATAATTATAATACTGGTGACATTTTGTTATAGCTTATTCAGATGTGCTTTTGATGTTATTTTTCATTCCAATATACAAATGCACATGAAAACCATACTTATACTCACTGAAAGCAAAGTCTACATAAACTAAGTATTTAGATCACTGAAAATGGGTATGTTAGCAGTGCAATTTAATAACTACTCTGTTGTTTTTGAGAACTGTCCATAAGAAGATCATAAGCTGCTCAAACATTTTTCTCTGAGTAGGATTATTAGCATCTAAGTCCCTCAGACAGGCTAAAAGTCTTAATGCAATGAGCAAATTCCTCTTGACACCTTTTCACCACTAAGTTGAAAGATTTGGTTACTGCCAGCATAGAATATTTAATTCCAGATCTTCGATGTGGGAGACTGATTGCACCAGAAGGAAGTCTGGCTACTTGATAATGGCATTAGAAACAATAGTATGTCTAAAGTAAAGCTCCAAGACAGCTTTCTAGAGATCGTATGTTAGAGAATATCTATTTCAAGACTTACTTATTGTATTGTTAAAGACAGAAAATAGAAACTGTCGTGGGATTATAAAAGATACCCTCTCTACCTCTAATTTTTGTTTTCTTCATGGTCCTTGAGGTATCTTCTGCAATGGAAGGTATGCCTATAGTTAGTGAATCTTGCAATGTCTCTAGAGAGAAGTCGCTTTCAAAGAGAGTTCAATGAATTGTCACACAGAGATAACTGGAAGATCATCTGGATCTGTTCATTGAGCACTTGAGTTATTAGAGCTCCAGAGTCATCCCAGCATACTGATGGTTTGGGATAAAGTAAATGTTAATGGGTTTCTTGAAGTTAATATTGCTTCTTTATTTGAAATCCCTCAGACTGAAGTTGTAAAATAAAGTAAAAAAGCTTGTTGAGAAAGAAGTTAAGAAATAAACCATTTACTAGAGTTTCAGAAATATTTAGGAATATATTTAGCCAGAAAATTGAAAGGTCTTCAAAATAAAGATGAGAAAGCAGTGATAAAAGTTAGAGCACGGTGAAAAAGGGGAAGATATCACATGTTCTCTGATGAGCAGAATTAATATTGTGCTCGTGATTCTGTGACTCAGTGCAATGTTCATCAAAATACTAATTATTTCCTTCATAGAAATAGAAAAAGAAATCTTAGCTCACATGTAACCATAAGAGGTCCAGAATATTCAAAGTGATTCTGATCCAAAAAAAAAAAAAACCAGAAAACCAAACAAAGGCTGGAGTTAATACAACATTTGGCTATAAAACATATTACAGGGCTTTAGTTACTAAAATAGAGTCTGGCATAAAAAAATAGACACAAAGTCCAGTGCCATGAGAGCCAAGACATGTGACCATTTCCAAACCACCAGTAGATACTTGAGAAAGGCTGTAAGGACATGCCATTGAGAAGAGACAGTCCCTTCAGTAAACAGTGCTGGCAAAAGTGTGCAGGTGCAGAAGAATGAACATAGTTCTCTTCTCTTCGCTATGTTCAGAAACCAACTCAAAACTAGTCAAAGATCTAAATGTTAAAACTGTGTATTAATTATTACAAAAAAAGAGAAACATTTCAAGACATTGGAATGGGCAATGTTTATAGACAGGGCCACAAAGACATAGATAGCAAAGGTAAAACTACAAAATGGGACTACATCAAACTAAGACACCTGTAAAAGAAATGAAACTCAATGATAACATACAGAATATTTTCAAGCAATTCATATGACAAGCGATTTTCATTCAGAATATATAAGAAATTAAAAAATAATAATACCAATAGAGAATACCAAAAATCACCCTACCAAACAAACAAAAAACATGCAAAGAACAACAAAACCAGAAACAAATACCCTACTCCCAAAACATCTAGTGCAATTAGAAAGATGTTAAGAAGTAAACAGGCATTTCTCAGAAGAATAAACTCAAATGATCACTAAGCAAGCGTATACAGAAATGCTGACATTCATTAATCACCAGGAGATGCAAGTCAACGCTACAGTGACACAGCATCTCACTGCAGTTAGAACGGCTCGCATCAAATAGATGAAAATTCACAAATTTTTATCAGGATGAGGATAAAAGAGATCTTTCATGGACTGTTGGTAGAAATGTAAATTAGTATGGCCATGTGAAAAATATTGAAATGCCTCCAAAAATTAAAAGTAGAATACTGTGTGACCCAGTAATTCCACTAATGAATGTATATTCCATGGAAATAAGATCATTATTCCCTCTACTCCATAAAGAGACTCCATGTTTACTGCACAGTTATTCATGACAGCTAAAATATGGAATCAACCCAGATGTCCTGCGAGATATGAATGGATAAGGAACATGTATCATTTAGACACACAATGGACTATTCAGCCATCAAAAGAGTTGGATCCATTATTAGTAGCAACCTGATGGAACTAGAAGTCACTCTGTTAAGTGAAATGAGTCAAGCACAGAAAGAGTATTTACACTCACTTGTGGCATCAAGTCATTCTTATCATTAACCAAATTTAGCAGTGCTAGTTAGGAAATGGGAAGAGGAGTGTTGTGTGTGAGCATGGGAAGAAGAAATGAGGTTTACACAGTAAGCTGGTAGAATTGCTTCTGACTTTTCAGTATAATAAGATATCTGTCCATTGAGATAATTTATGATGCATTTAAAAAATTATAAGACTATGAAACTCCCAATATAGAAAATGATTAATGTTTGAAGAGATTGAAGTGCTTCTTATACAGACTTAAATATTATACGTTGTATATGTGTATTCAATTGTCATAATGTACCTCATATAGAGGAATTAATATTTATGTTTTAATTTAAAAGGAAGATGACCTGGCCAGATATCATGGCACATACCTTTAATCTTAGGACTCAGGAGGCAGGGGTATATAGATCTCTGTGAGTGTGAAGCCAGCCTGGTCTACTTACTGAGTTCTAGGATAACCAGGGCTATATAGAAAAATCCTGTTTTTTAAAAAAAACAGTCAAAAAAGAAAATAAAAGATAGAATAATATGGTGGAAAATATGACTTGAGGTACTAATACTACATCCAAATAAAATTAAGGATATAGTGAATGAAGTTGAAAAAATTGAAGAGTACTGAGATAAATATTTAGTACTTGAATAAGAAGACTTTCTTAAAATGGAACTTCCATCTAAGGTTTACATCTGTTGAAGAAACATCATCAACTGAAACTAAGTAGATAGTGAAGGAGTTGAAGAAAACTATCCTCTCGTGAGCTGGGTCCAGAATGACCAATTCAAACAAAGCAATGAAGAAGGCTTCTTCTAGACACATCCTGGCTGAAATGTGCTGCTGGTGGGAAGCAAAGCCCCACAAACATGCACACTATGCCAATACCTTGTATTGAGAGGGATCAAAAGCATACTGACATCAGCCTTATCAAATATATGACAGGCTAGAAGATAATTGCAGTGTGTAATTTTCATGCATGTCCCTTAGGGTCATAATACTTTCATTAAGTTTAGGAGGAATTACTTTTTATCTTGATGGGAAGTAGAAAACAAGTGAGATTAGATACTACATTCCATGTCCCAGCGCAGGCCACATAGTCAGATTCATATGTCCCAGTGGGGATGTTGACCCTTGCTTTTATTCTAAGCAGCATGACGAGTTGTAAAATACAGTGATATCAGAAACCAACATCCCAGCGGCCCTTCACCATCAATCTGAGTTCTGGCTGGCTGAGTTTCTTTGTCTTTCTTGTTTTCTATTTGTTATCAAAATTTTTGACCTTTAAAAACCAATAAACAAGAAAATGTATTTGTAATGAATTTTTTTATAGTTAGCCCATGATATTCTGCTGTCTGAAGCTAAGAATTGCAGCTGGCTCAATAATGGGAAAGATACATGTATTTTGGGGAGGAAGCACAGAATTCAAGAATTTATGATCTGGATAATTTGTCTATCTCATAAATGGCCAGTATGAAAATGTTTCAGAGTTGAGGAAAAATACCAACTCCAACGCCTTCTTAAAATAATTTACTCAAAATGACAGTTGAGTGCTCAAAATATTTTTTAAAGAAAGATAAATCAAAATATGGCATGTGAAATCTAGCAGACTACTGACTTTCTCTCAGCAACACTTTCCGGGCTCATTACCAACCCATCAGAGAGGCTTTAGGATGTGTCTTAACTGGGTTACTATTGCTGTGAACAACAGCATGACCAACACCAATGTGGGGAGGAAATGATTCATTCAGCTTATACTTCCATATCACTGTTCATCACTGAAGGAAGGAAGTACAGGAAGCTGGAGACAGGAGCTCATGCAGAGACCATGGAAGAGTGCTACTTTACTGTGTCTTTATTTCTGTCAATGAGAGTATAAAATATAAAATGAGGATTTAGTACTATTTTTATTAATAAAAAGTTTAGGCTTAAGCAGTTTGTCATATTGAAGATAACTTTTTCTAAACTTTATTTGTAGGCAACAATAGTTTAACAACAACAAAAAAAGATTTGACAAAAAATTTGTCACTGTGTCCTGAGCTGTAGATGTTCTTCCCAGGTGTAGATAATTGAGACAATATCCATTCAGGCTGTAGAATTATTGCTTTTGAAAACATGAATATATTAATGTAGAATAGCTTGATGTAAGTATAAAATAAGGCCAGGCACAGAGTATCTCTCTATGGTGCTGCTTCTGATGAACTGCTTTAATGTTTTCCATATCCTTTGATTTTTATTCTCTTGTCATTTTCAAGTTATCACACTTAAAACAAAATAAAACATTATGGCTGAGTTTTCTCTCTGCTCTCTGATCAATGAACTTTAAAGTCACGCCTTTCAAATACTTTGTGCTTGTTATCACTGTGCTTCTGGGTGTTAATGAATGCTGTATTACTTGTATTTCTCTGTGGGTTTTTTGTTTTGTTTATGTTTGCTTTTGATAGTGTTTTAAAATCCCAGAGTCAGTCTCTAGAATGCTTGGATTATAGGAGTCTACAAGCACGCCCAGCTTTACTGTTGTTTTCGTATGTTAGAAAAATGGGTATTCTCCCTCCTCGACTTTTCTTTCCTCTTTGTTAAAACATAGCTTGAAGGGAATGTCAAATTTGATTTGAATTCAAATTTGGATAAAGCTTACTTTAATTAATAAACTTCTACTAGCAGAAAGCTGCTATGCTGGTAACTCTGGCTAATATAAAATTTAGTATCCTAGAGTAGCAGCTGTCTTAGTTAGGTTTCTATAGTTGTGATAACGTACAATGACCAAGGCAACTTAGAAAAGTAAATATTTAATTGGTCTTATGGTTTCAGAGGTTCAAATCCATGATGGAAGAAGAGATGTCTGCATCAGGGACCACTGAAAGCTCACATCTTAGTTTTTTTATTAATTTTTATACAGTATATTTTTATTATATCCTTTCGTCTTCCCAGCTTCTCTCAGATCATCCCATCCTCCCTACCCACCCAACTTCATGGTTTTTTGCTCTGCCAACCACTTTCTCAAAAGAAGAAAAAGCAAAAATAAACACACACGTGCCAAAACACGAAACACACACACACACACACACACACACACACACACACACACACACACCCATTGAGTCCATTTTATGTTGGGCAGTTATTTTTAAGGCACGAGATCTGCTCTGGAGTGTGACTGACACATCCAGTGACACTCCATTGGAGACAATGGGTTTTTCCTTTCTCAAAGGAATCAATTGCAAATAGCTTCTTGGTTAGGTGTGGGGCGTTCTGTGTTCAGTTTCCCTCCTCAGTGCTGGGATTTTGTTTTGTTTAAATCTGTGCATGTTTGTGCATGCTGTCACAGTGGATGCTCTCAAGTCTTGGTCATAAGCAGGAAGAACAGAGAAAGAGAGACAGGGGAGAGAGGGAGACAGAGAGAGACAGAGAGAGACAGAGAGACAGGCAGAGAGAGACAGAGAGACAGGCAGAGAGGCAGACAGACAGACACAAACACAGAGAGAGAGAGAGAGAGAGAGAGAGAGAGGGAGAGGGGGGGGGGGAGGGAGGGAGGGAAGGAACAGGAGAGAGAGCATTGGGAATGGCTTCAAAGCCTGCTCCCATAACACAGCTTCTCCAACAAGGCTACACCTTCCAATCCTTCCCAAACAGTCCCACCAACTGGAGATCAAGTATTCAAACATATGTTCCTATGGAGCCATTCTCACTGAAGCCAGTGCACTAACCATTTAGAAACTGTTTCTTAAGTCTGCATACTTTTCTTCTCTGAATCCTTTTTAAAAAACACTATGGGATAGATTATAAAAAGGCATTTAAAAGTTTCTTGAGTTGACTTATATCCTTACTTAGTATTCAGGTAAGAATATGTGTATCTAGACAGCATATTTGAAAATTTATCTTATATCTACAAAATGTCCGGAATTATTCTGTGGATTTTAAAATATCTTTAATGGAGAATTTTTATGGAATTTTTATGGAGAATTTAATATGGAATGTTTATAAGGGTGCTATGAAGCAATTCAATGCACAAATACTTATATTTGAAAGTTTAAAGTTATAGAATTTCACATATTAAACTACAGACTAAGCTGCCTTAAATCCTTTCTGAGCTCAAAATGAAATCGAACAAAAGGAGCAAATGCAGCATTTCAGTAGATAACTAAATTAGTTTTCTTGTAATAAAAGTTTAACATTCAATTTATCTGCTAAATTCAGTCTACTGCCTCCATAGATCACGTTTCTGTTTCAACACATTCCAACTCTGCATTCAAATGGCAACAGCCAGCATATGCTTCACGTTCTATTGCCTTTCATCTAAGGCGTCTTTGCTTTGCAAAGATGTTGGGGAACTTTAATTCTAGATGGAAGGAATTCTCTCTCTCTAAAACTTGAAAGACAGAAATATTAAAGTGTCTTTAAATAGAACGTACAAGGGAAGGCTTAAGGAGTAGATTTATTTAGATTGTAAAGAGGATTTGGATGGCTTAGATACTCAAGCATATAAAAAATGTTTCAAAGAAGCTGTAAACAATGAACATCTGAATTTTCAGCCAAGAGGGTCCATGGAAAATGAGCATCAGCACAAACCCAAATGAGAGAGCTAACAGGAAGGATGTTGAAGAGGTTAATGATGGAATGAACGCACTAGCTGAGAGAAAGATAACTCCTTCCTCAGTGCAGTGACTGGCAGGTAGAAAGAGATGGAACAGTGGAGCAGATGAAGACTTATGTAGTCAACTCACTGAATAACAGAACTGCTAGTTAACACTGGAAACGCATTGGGAAAACAGTGTGGCACCTAATCTTCGCAGACTGTATTTATCACAGTCCGTTTCCAGTCACAGCACTTCTGACACCAAATACTTAGTGTTTTTCTATTCTCACCAAATCCCCAACTCTTTGGACATCAATATGCTCAGTACTGACCCTGTTTCCAGTTAGTGTGGATACAGAGGTTGAGGTGATCCCCTTTTATTCACTGACTGACTTTTGATAGTTCAAGATGCTACCGAGAGAAGTTTTACAGACACCTTTGTAAAGCCTTAGTCCCCTAATATACCACAAAACAATAATAATGAACATTTTTGCTTGCTACTGTTTAAAAGCCAAATGAAAATATAAATCTCAACTTTGGCCTTTCTGTCTTGTTTGGAAATTCCGAGATTTAGAGAGATTGCTGTCAAACCATCACTAACGAGAAGGCCTGGTAATGATCATTGATAGCTACCATTTATTTGAAAACTTTATAAGTGAGAGCAAATTTTCTTAAGACTAAATCCTCCTTGTCCATCATGGTTGTTTTATCTTGACATATTTTGAGTGATCAGTCTCAAACAATGCCTAAATAAATGAGTGATCTTTCTTAATTAGGAAAAAAATAGTATTATGCGGAAACATTAGCATGTAAATAATTGCAAAGACTTAGTTAGAATGAATATCAAAGCCATAAACAAAATGTATTATAGCATTGGATAATATGAAAGGTAGATTTTTTTGTATAATCTGTAGTTTTTGCCATTAAGATTCTATAATTAACATGGAATCTAGCCTTACTTTATCATTGAATATCCCTAAAACTATAGCCCTTCTCTCTTTTTAAAAATTTATTTATTTATTTATTTATTTATTTATTTATTTATTTATTTATCGTATTCAGGTTACATCCAGCTCACTGCCTCCTCCCTGTTATCCTCTCCCAAAATCCTTTTTCCCCTTCCACCTCTTCTTCTTCCTTGAGAGGGTGAGACCCCTCCTGGTATCTCCAAACCCTGGCACATCAAGTCACTTTGAGGCTAGGTGCATCCTCTCCCACTGAGGCCAGACAAGCAGTTCAGCTAGAAGAACATAACCCACAGACAGGCAACAGCTTTTAGGATAGCCCCTGTCCCAGTTCAGGCCCCACATGAAGACCAAGCTGCATGTCTGCTACATATGAGCGGGGAGGCCTAGGTCCAGCCTGTGTGTCTTCTTTGGTGGTTCAGACTCTGAGAGCCCCAAGGGTCCAGGTTAGTTGATTCTGTAGGTCTTCTTGTGGAGTTTCTATCTCCTTCAGGACCTGCAATCCTTCCACCTATTCTTCTATAAGAGCTCCATCCACTCTTGGCTGTGGGTGTCTGCATCTGTCTGAGTCAGCTGCTGGGCTATCACCCTTCTCTTAATAGCTGAATTTTAAAATCACATTGGCATTTGGGTGTGAATTATTTTTTATTTCTATTTTTGGCAAATTCAGCAGCTATCTGCCAAGGTGGATTTTGATCTTTGTCTTGCTCCTTGCCTGTGTGATTTGTTGCCAGTGCGCCACCTACTGATAAGTCTACAGATTAGCTGTCTTTCCTCAGATTAATACATCTGCTTGTATCTGGGCAAATTAGTCCTGTATCTGGGCAAATTAGTCTTCCCCCAGAATGAACCCGTAGTTGCTTACTCAATATTAAGTGGTAAGCCCTAAAAACATGTACATGCAAGCAAGTAAATGGCCTCAGTAAGTTGTATTTATTTATTTATATGTATATATCTGTAAGGATAATAATTAAAGAGAGAGGTTATGAGTTTGTGAGGGAGTTGGTGATGATGGGGAGCTTTTGGCTACCATATTGGATAGAATGGATGCTACTCTTTGTGGAGAGAATAAAAGCAGACAGCAAAGAAGCTTCAGAAGCTTACTTCAACCGTCACATTAAGAAACTGTGACTCACTTCAACCGTCACATTAAGAAACTGTGACTCAAATTCTCTGGGATTATTATCATTTAGGAAGTAATCTCTATCTGGGAGAGGTTATAACCAGTCTTTGTGTTTCCATTGGTGAAGTACCACTTGGAAAGTTTACCTTTTGGTTTTGTTTGTTTGCTTGTCTGTTTATTTTAATACAGTGCTTTGCTCTATAGCTCAAACTGGCTTCAAACCTGCAATTTTCATGCCTCTGCCCCCAGAGTACTCGGACTATAGATGTGTACTGTCGTACAAGCCTGCGATTGTTGTTATCTTAGATTTCAGTGGACCAACTTCTTTCTCCAGACAACTGATTTCTGATTTTGTTGCCGTTGCTTCGGTTGTCATCCTCAGTTCTTTGGAAGGAATCCTTGGCCACTTATGGAACTTCACTAGTAAGCAAGGGAGAACTTTGAAATATTGAAATATATTCTCCTGCCATTTCTTCTAGTTCCAACTTAATGGCAAGTTCAGGGAGTGAGCTTATAAATCGTTCTTACTGAGATTATGTCATTTTCGTTGTGCAAGCTTCATGGATACAAGTCATCGCCAGCACCAGGGGGACTACTCTGCTAATCAGAAATGGAAGTAATTCATTTGAGAACAATGTCAACATGTTTTGAAGAAATCGAATGACCTAAATCAGTGGATAGATAAATGTTTGTCAGGCTGGGATACAGCTACTAATCACAGTTCTCAGAAAACTCAATCAATGGTAGTCATTACGTAATGTTTTGAAGTTAGCTTTCTCTATGACCAATACAGTTGTTTAGAAGAAGGAGAAACCTCTGCAAAAATCCATTTTAAAGTTGTATAATAGAAATAACTGCTAATTATTTTCCAGTTTCTCATGTAGCCTTGTTCACAAGATTCTCACAGATTATTTAACATGCACAAGACACGTATCTGTTGAATTATTTAAAACTGGCCTCTGGTTCAGGCCGACTATCTAAGCTTCGGCAGCTCTGTCTAGCCCAGCCGCCATGTTTCTCGGCCGGAGGCCATGTGAGTGCAGCAGCTAGAACCAGCCCGCCAGAAACACCAGCCCTGCCACCCATGAGACGCCAGCGTGAGAGATGGCTCTGCCAATCTTCCACGTTGTCTCTGCAAGGCTGGGCATTGCCCAGACCATTCCACCATCCACATGGGCCCAATAAGAGAATGAGACTCTGATTCTTATAGATTAATCAAAGGCTTAATATGTTTGGTAATGATTAATAACAAGATGCCCATACGAAGAGAATTGTTTCCCAATTAGCTAACCTAAATAAAAGTAGTTACCCGCACCACTCTCCATACCCTGCGTGGCTTTCCATCCTCCTACATCTTTGCCCTCTCTAGCTCCTCCTCTTCCTTTTTTCTCTTCCTCTCCCAACTCCTCCTCTTCCTCTCCTTACTCCTCCCACCTTAGCTCCTCCTACCCATATCACCCACAATGAAAAGTAGATTTAGGAACACAAGAAATCAGCTTTATTTTCAACAACATAGATCAGTTGGATGGCTTGGTTGAATGTCAGTCTTCCCCTTGGTCTCTTGGGTCCCTCAACTGACCTTTCATGTTTTCTTAGCTTCCAGTGGTTTCTTTGAGTCCCACCCCCCCAGTTTTAGATTTCATTATGGAAGTATTTTCTTTTCCAGTTGTAACACATGCCAGCACATTACTGTATACATGTAAAACCCAAATTTATAATCTGGTAATTCTTTCACAAAAACATTTTATGAAACTTTTATTTTTAAGTATTGTTTTAATTAGTTCTCTCCAACTTAGGAAATATGACATTTGAGTTTTGTAAAGTTTTACACTAGACTAAAATGAATTTTCTTTAAAAAAAACTTTTTAATATCGTTCAGCAGCAGGTTTAGAAGTTAGCATAAGTGGCAAGCTCTGTTCATCTGTGTGATGTTAATTTTGAAGTCTTGTGTGCAACAGTCTCCCACTTTTTGAGGCAACAAGAATAGAGAGCATTTTAACTGCTCCTTACTCCCCATAAGTAGGATGCTCATGGCTGAAGAACAACACGGGAGGCCTGCTTTCATCTGCACAGATTCAGTGGCAAGTTACAGTTGCAAGGCCACTTGCTGCCACGTGGAAGCCAGAGGGCTAAACAAAGCCTCCAGGTTTCCTCCATGCTGATTCTGTGGGAACATTAGGTGGCTCAGTATGTTTTCTATAATATTAAGAAAGGGTGGATATCTGTCATTAATTAGTCCATGTCACCAGATGCAATAGTGCAATAAAAAGAAAAGTGATTTCCTAGGTGATGGATGAAACACCTCTCTAAGGTCCAGAATCCCTTCACTGAGTATGAGGTTTGCATGAGCATAAACACATGCTGATGGCATCATTGTTACTTCTTTAACACATGCCAGGTGACATAGGTATTAGCATGTTTCTTCCCTGTCAGTAAAGCAGAAAAAGAATTTTAAGTTTCTACTTAGAACAACAGTAAATTTTAAGTATCTAGAAAGGATCCTAAGTTTCATAAGAAATCATAAGCATTACTTGTAACCAGCTGGATAATCTAAATAGAATATTAGGATAATGATTATATCTCAGAGTATATATGCACTGGGTAGTTAAAATTCTGTAGTATTTATTTTTGTTATACTTTGGCAAACAACAGACACTTAACATTTAAGGCAACAGTTACCTAGTGTCTCCTAAGTGCCAGGAGTTGCTCTGTTTTATGTCTGCAAATGTAGCTGTCCCTGCATAACTCTCTGCAGGAGATAATATTATTATTTCTATTCAAGTCTAGACAACATGGACTCAGCAAGACCCAAGTTTACTCCCAGCTCTGCATTTCAAGCACTTTGGGTAATTTATTAAACTATTCTGAGCTTTATTTTTTCATCCGTAAAGTAAGTCTAGCATCCAGTACTTTGCATATAATACACACAAAATTCAGCCCACCTTTCTACTTTAGCAGATTGACTAAAAAGAAGCACAGCCTAAAAACAAAACAACACATTTATATTTGTGAGATCCTTGACAGTATAAGTGTTAGAGATATAGCATGCTCTCAAGAAATGAATGTTGCATAAAAATACATAAAAGCATACAGAAATTTGCCAAATTTGCTCTGTGTGTGCCCATGGTGGTAAGTATTGTAAATAGCTGTCTAGGTCAAAAGAATTATCTGACTAATGTGTCATCGATGATTGAGTCTCCTTGAAGAGAAAGTCCTTTGGTGTGGTCTTTGAAATTTTCCAGCCAGAGGCTCAAGAACAATAAACCATTTGCAGCCGTTAGGACAGACGCCTCCTAGTGCAAGAATGAGCCTGACTATTGCCAAGAGGTGATGAGATTTGTTTTCAATTTGATGATTATAGTAGGTGTGATGATCGTTGTTTTCTTGCACCTGTATAATTTGTTTCAATAGTTCATAAAGGCACCCAAGACTTAAAACTCTTTGAATGTATCAAATGTGTATGTATTTAATTTTTTTGAATCATTGGTGAGACACTATTTTTTAAAATGTCTATTTTGGGTTTTTCATTTTAATAACTTAGAAATAAAACACCAGTGTTTACTTACCCCACATCATGGTAGCATTGCTTTGGCTAATGGTGTGCTGCTGTGGATGATGACGGTGCTGACAGTGCTGATGGGTGCCGTGGTGGTGGGAAAGTTAGTAAGAACCATGAAATTATGATGAAAACCTCAAATAAAAACCAATTACATATCCTTGGGACCTAAAACTGCTTCTACATCCAACTTTAATGCGTTTTTCCTATTAAAATAGGGTTACCTCTATAAATAAGGAGACATGGTTTGGATTTGTGTGGGGGTAAATAAAGTCATTGCACTGAAGAGTTAAATTACAATTCTTCTATGTCATACTCTTGCCCCATCTCCACCACTTTACTAAAATGGGAATTCTTCCCCTATGTGTTAAAAAAATTAACAATTAAATCCGTTAAAGCAAGAGGTATTGTATCCTTATTAACCTAATTAAAGGCTGACTCATTTTGACCATCTTTATTCAAGTGTTGTGTTACTTGGTGGGCAGCCAGGTTTGCCTCCCTGTGTTTTCTCATGCCCTTTCTGATTTTCTTATCATGGGCAGGAATAGTCTTCTCAGGGCAATGGTAAATTTCTCACCTCTCGCAGGATGACGTCATCCCATCTGTATGTTACACAGATTTATTTCATGACCCCGGGCAGCACCCTACATTCAGGCTTTATTTGCTCAATAACCTCTTCACTTTCTGCATCCTGGTTTGAGTAACTGACATTTATTTTTACTTTGATATCTGAACCACAGAGTCTACCAGTGGGATTCTTGCTGGGATGCATGCCAGGCCCATTCTGGCAGACTTCATTGCAAGGCACCAAGTTTAGACAAAAATCTTGAGAGGAGCCTGAAGCTTTGCAACAGTCCTATGTTAATATGAGGTAGCCATGAGAAATATTTAATTTAGAAAAGCAGGACTGAATACATGTGAATATCCAATAAATTGCAAAACGGGAAAGAAAAAGAGGAAGGAAGGAAGGAAGGAAGGAAGGAAGGAAGGAAGGAAGGAAGGAAGAAAGGAAGGAAACGAAAGGAATTGCTCCTCTTTTTCTTCTCCTTCCCTGAAGACTGTCAGTGACACCCCTGTACCATGTGTAGTCCCTCAGCCTTCCAGAATTGATGGAGTCCAGATGGAATCACAATGTGAACTTACTGGCTGTGGCCAGTCTGCCTTTGACCTCACGCATCTTTTTAGCCCTAGGTTCACTGAGAAGAATCTGGAATAAAGAGGCTATCAACCAAATCCACAGGCTGGGAAAAGCCTTCTAATGTTGACTTCAAAGACTAGATCCTAATTTGAAAAGTGCAATGTAAATAGGGAAAAGAACAAAGAGGCGGGGACTGTAAGCTGCTAGCACTTAAGCACTAATTAGGTTCTTTGTTTGCATTTGCATGGCAGCTTTACTGCTCCCTCACTGGAGTGAGTAGGTCTTCAGGAGAATAATTTCTCTTAGTGAAAGTAAGTCACAATTTGCCCACCAACCTGCAGTAGTGATAACACCATAAGCATATTCAGGTCTAGGCTGTTAAGTGAATTGCTCAATTTCATCTTAAAAAAAAAAAAAGAGCCAGTAAAATAGAACGTGGAGAAAGAAAGCCACTCAGTTCATAAATGTAGCCATAGCACAGTTCTAGGTTTGTGTATAGAACCCTGAGCAACAACAGAAGCAAATGCCAACTGAATCAACTTGTTTCTCTTAGGACTGATGGAATCCTCCCATTTCAAGCCCTGAGAATGAAAGTTTGTTTCATTTTGCTGTATCTAAAGGAAGATTTTTCCCCAAAAGAATTGTTCACTATTTTTTTTGGTAGCACTTTCTTTGGGGGTGAATTCTTACTGCCTAAGAGACAGACATAGAAAACAGGTGATAGCAGAGGAGATGTATCAGCATCCCAGTTATATTTTGACAGCAAATTGCGGGTTTCAAGTTCCATTTTCAAAAGTTCATACAAGTGGAAAGCATTAGATAATTTGAGTCATTGTCATTTCTTGTTATATTGAGGCCTTGTGGTTCTGCAAGTATGAGTCACATGACCTCTTAAGAGGGGCTGGCAGTTATTATGACTGAAGAATGGTTTGTATTCCATCAACGGTGTTAAGTATCTTTTAGATCCAACACATTACAATGTTAAATGCTGTGGAAGATAATAGGAGATGTACAGTCTGAAGACGTGGTCTGATTTCAACAGAAATATAATAAACAGATCGAAAAACGAAAAACGTGTTCGAACAAAGCAGACAGCATAAACAGAACAAGTTGTGTCTCCAAACCTGCTTTCACTGTTTGAAAAGACCTGAAGGCTACACTTGAGGTCATTGATCGCAAACAAGGTTAACCGGAAGTTTTAGAATAGCAGACAAAATCTAGAGCCTAGAAGTGGGAAAAGGTAGCACATGGTGACCTATGGAGAGAGAAACATGGCATCAGGGTTAAGTTCACTTGCTTTCCAAGAAAAGTTGGCTTCACCTACCTTCATTTCCTTTGGTCTCATTCTTTTGCTGATAATGCCAGACCTGTGATTGGGCTCTGATAGGGGTCCCCTCCAAATAATAAAATAGATTATGGGAGTGTAGGGTCAAGGGGTCCTGCATCTGCTCCAACACAGTGGGAAGTTTTGACCATGCTTGCCCCACGCCAGTTGAGTGTCAGGCTGTGGGGAAGCCGAAGGATACCGCTCCAGGGGTGGGGGAGCTCAGTCTGAGGCATGGGACAGCAGGAGTTGGCTCGGGAGTCCCCGGGCCTGCAGGGAGGCCGGAGATGTCTGGTTTTCATGCTCTGGGACACCCAGGCTCTGCTGGGAGCCTCGGAAGAGCTGAGAACAGAGTGGAGGCCAGCGAGGCTGAGGGAGAAAAGAGGGGAGAGCTCCGGCTGGATCCAGCAGGGATTGAGTCCTAGGCTTGTCGGTGGGCAGCTGGCTTGAGTTTGGCTTGGCTTGGCAGTGGCTGGGAGCTCAGAGAGGCCTTCTAAGAGAGATTAGATGGCAACTCTTTAGGCGAAAGCCTTCTCCGTTACTCCCCAAGGTGGATCCCGATGAAAAGAGGCAGTCATGGTTTTAAGGCATTTACTGTCATGAGGGAAAGTGGATGAATAAAACCATACCCCACTTCTCAGGGCTGACCTGAGGTTAAATACCTTTTGAAGGGAGGACTGTCTGGGAGGGAGAGTTCATTGGCTAAGTCCCCCAGACCTTTAGGTATCTCATTAAAATGGAGATCTGTCTTGACATCCTCTACTTGTGGAGGCCCTTGGGGCGTTGCCCTTACGTGATTGATGGCCACGAATCTATGAAGGGCTGTGGGAGCCTGTAGCTACGTGATAAGACCCAGGAACCCAGGGGCAGGGCAAAAATCCCTTCGGGGTTTCTAGCCTTTGCTCAACCAGGAACCAAGCTGCCTTTCACAGTCCTACATCGGAGGTTAAGTAATTTCTGATCAATACTCACATCTCCTCATTCCAATATAAATGGGTATCTCATCACCAAACTTTCATTTCATTTACAGAAAAACCCAAAGTCACTGTGATGCCCAAGAATCAGTCTTTCACAGGAGGGTCCGAGGTCTCCATCATGTGTTCTGCAACAGGTTATCCGAAACCAAAGATTGTCTGGACCATTAATGAGATGTTTATCATGGGTTCACACAGGTACTGGGTTTGTATCATCTTCTTTGTTTCTATTGAGTGAGAAAGGTTGATGGAATTTTGGGAGCACGTTAATCAGACCTGATCCTCAGTATTTGAAACTTGAAAATCTATGGCTTTATACTTTCTAAACTGGCTAGGAAATGTCAAAAAAATTGCAAATAGTGGCTTTAAAAAGTTTGAAGTTATTAATCCTTAATTTTAATAGTTACAATCAAATATCCTACCATCTTTTGAGTTATAAACTTGGCACCATGACTTGTTATTATTTATCTTGAAGTGGAATAGGATAATATACTGTATCTGGAGGAAATATTACGTAGTTATAATCAATCTGTCTAAGGCATTGTCATGATTAGTGGGGAAAGAGGAAGGAGGAGGAAGGACATAAAGGAAGTTCTATTCCGGGTTGGACTTATTCTTGATAACTGCTTCCACTCTTGCTTTAGCACACTAAGGAGTCCTTTCTGCTGCTGTATGCTCCCTAGAGACCTTTAGACTCTGAAAGTCATAGGTACAAGGATCAGAAACATCAACACTTCTGGCCATCAGGCTTCCAAGCGAGACTCCTGGTTTAGCCTGAGGTGGAGTCTTAGATTTGCTCCAGCAAGCTCAGCCAGATTCTATCTTCAGGGCTATCACAGACTCTGTGGGTGATATCAAGCCTTGCTTCTCTCAGGTTTTCATGTTGATGGACCCTTTCCTGAGCAGATCACCATACATGCCAAGGCCACCTGTGTTTAGAATCCAGAACTTCTATCTCGTAACTGATTTTGACCAAGTGGTGTGACATCTGTACATATTTGTAAAACAAATATACTTAAATTATCTGGCTCATTTGGTTATTGGGAAGATTGAAATTTTTAATAAATAGAAGGCCCCTAGAGCAGTTTCTCTCATAAGGCCAATTCTGGATCCTTGATATCTTTGATAGTTTTGTCAACTTAACACCATCTAGAATCAGCTGATTCTCCCTGTTTTTGACTATGATTGTGATGGGAAAAGCTACTTCAGGTTCCTACCTGTCTTCCTCATGGTAGTGAAACATAGCCTGGAATTGTACACCAAATAAGCCCTGTCTCCCTATATTGCTTTTTGTCAAGCTATTTTATCAGAGCAACTGGACACAGAAACAGGAGGTCTTGATGCTATAACACAATACTAGTATTGCAGTATTTTTAATTTTACTTTTTTTTTAAATCCAAAGGTACAGGATGACCTCAGAAGGCACTTTATTCATCAAGAATGCAGTTCCCAAAGATGCAGGGACCTACGGTTGTCTGGCAAGCAATGCAGCTGGAACAGATAAGCAAACTTCCACTCTCAGATACATAGGCGAGTATAACCCGTTCACAAGGCAATGGAAACGGGGTGAATATTATTGTGAGCAGTGGAAAGCCCTTCCAGATCAGTAATGTTAGATACAAATTGTACCCAGTGTTGTAATTTATAATTAATTCTACATATTGATTAAAGCAAAGATTGTTCTTGAGTGAGGAAATATTTGTCAGCAGAAATTAAGGAAGTTTCCAGCATGTGAAAGACTTCTAAACTATCCATAGACTTATACCTTACCATGGTTCATTTTCAGTAATGTTTCAACTTCAAAATAAAGTGTCGCATATCCTTTCTCACCTCACCATCCATTTTATACCAATCAACTTATAATTAAAATTGTGTATCACATTGTTTTCATACTTTCAAGATGGCCAAAAGCAAAGTTCTCTTCCAAACTTAAAGCAAAATTATTAAAATGTATATAATGTTATTATTTCAAGGGATATCTGTGTTTAACTTGAATTTTCTAATAATGGTTGAAAATATCCTGATGTGCCCAGTGTCGGGTTGCAAATTGTGAGTAATTAATTTATTTGGAAAAATATACCTTTTCCCCCATTTCCATTTGACTCCAAGCATGGTAACACATTAAGACTATCAGCATCGAGGAGGCTGAGGAGGGAAGTGTAGAAAAGCCACAACAATAGAGAATGAGTTGGCATAAAATGATACAGGGATGAAAAGTTATCATGTCCTAAGAGCCTGAAAAAAGTCATCACAAGACAGCTACATGGAGAGTAATTATTTAAGGCAATGTGGGCTCAGATTCAGAAATGACTGGATTGAAAATGTCCATGGAAAACAGGTAGAGAGGTAGCAGAGGAAGAGGATTTGGATGCAGTGATGAAAACAAGATTCTGCATAGCGGAAGTAAATTTTGAGTTATTCACAGAAAAGCCAAAATTTCCTGCACATTTCTTCTCTGTGTAACACCCCAGAGCATGCCAAACTCTCTGCTGGAGACTGAGTGTTAAAACAAAAAACAATCAAAATCCACGCCACACTAGTCCTTAACTTTTCAAAGGCTCACAAAATGGGTATGGATATAGAAAGCTATAAAGCAAAGCACAGACAAGTACTGTCAGGGGATTGGGGGTGGTGGTGGGGTGTTGGCAGAGGTAAGGTGGATTCTGACTGAAAAATGTCAGAGTTCCCAAAGAAGAGAGGATTTAAGTTAAGTCTGAAAGAATGAGTGGAATTTGAAGAGCCACTGTAGCAAAGGAGAGTTTGGGGAAGATGGCCAAAAGCAAAGTCAGGACAATGAATGAAAGGGCACTGTGTTTGGGGCTCCCAAGTAGAGCTCTGTACCAGGTGATAAGCCTGCAAGTGTACTGCAGGTGAAGTTGCAAAGGGCAACTGTTTATGGGCTTTGAAAGCCAAACCCTTCGAAGGCAGCAGGCACTTTGGAAGGGTTTTTAAAAGCAGGAAGTGACGTGATCTTTGATGTTGCTTAAATCAACCTCAGATGAAGTTAACAAGGTCTTGAACGATTTTGGGAAGAGACAATGTGTGATCGAGCTAAAGCCCAGGGAAAAGCAAAAAGCGGTAAGAAAAACACAGACAGTAAACAAAAGGAAATAACTTCATTATGGGAATGGGCGCCCATGTTTAGCATGGCAGGAGAGAACAGAAAATGGAGGAAGGCTATTAATTACAGGATATAGGATACAAAATATGATTGTAATCTGTGATTGAATTAGCTGACACCCTTAACACTACCCCTGTTTCAATTTCAGTTTTATTTCCATCTCTTCTGTTCTTTTAGTGTTTAGGATGCTTTTGCCATTATTTTTGTCTAACATCCTTGTTTTGGCCTCAACATTCATCCTTTTCGTCTTATGCACCTGTGCACATACAGAGTTTGAGAGTGTCTTTCTGCTTATTAATGAGAGCAGGGACATGGTACTGCTGTAATTAATGCTCATTGGTTCATTCAGCAAACAAACCAAGTCCACATAGATGTTGACTGCCTGTATCTTTTCGTTTTTCAGAAGCCCCAAAGTTGGTGGTAGTTCATAGTGAGCTCTTGGTGGCCCTTGGGGATACAACAGTTATGGAATGTCAAACCTCTGGGATTCCTCCACCTCAAGTAAAGTGGTTCAAAGGTACATTTCTTAAGTATGCGCATGTTTGGCTCATTTTGCTTGTTTTCTTTTTTTTTTTCTGAAAAAAAAAAAGATTTGTTAAAAATTTGTTTTGGTGTGTGACTTAGCAGGCCTATAAAATGTGTTTATGATCTCACTGGAGACAATAGTTCAAAATTCTGAACTCTGAATTTCAGGATTTGACATCTGGTATGGATTACAGGACCGTGAAATCAAAGCAGGAGAAGTCTGCCTTGCTAACCCAGCTGAATGTTCTCTTTGTTAGTTTAGGACTGTTTCCTGTAGAAAACTGTCCAAGAATATTCAGTTGACGTTTAAAATAGCTTCCCTGGTTTTAGTTCACTTTTCTTAGAGATGAGTGCTCACACTATTAAAATGTGAGATCCTAAAGGATGCCTTCTGTATGTGGCTCAACGGCAGATGCACATGGAGGTTCACAGAAAATGACAGACAAGTTCGTCAGTTCCAATATACTCCTGTCAGTTATAGAACTGACATGTACATTCTAATGTGTAGATAATACCTATGATTCTGCACCACAAACCCAGCCATGTTCTACTGAGTCTTAGTGAAGCTTAGTCCAAACACAGAAGCTGTTATGAGCATCTGTGTACAAACCCCAGCTTCTGCTTTCCTCTCAGCTCTTGATGATAAAAGCGAAGAAAATGTGGTAGACATTCTAAAACGGAGGTTGCTAGGATTATTGAGATGCTGTTTGCAAAAATACTTTTTAATCTTCAGACGAAAAAATACTAAGTAGCACAAAGCCCTGTTGTTATGATTCTGTTTGTTAAATCACAGAAGTCCCCATAGCAACAGGTTGATGTCATAATCACAAAATTATGAATTCACATCGGGTTCAAACTTAGGGAACATGAGGTGAAAAGACAAAGGAGTTGTGTAAAAACTGTCTTTAAATAATATAAATCAAAAGTGAGGAGAGAAAATAAGGAATAATGCCATTTCTGTGTTTTTCAAAATGCTCAAAGGTTTTTAGTGGGTATGTTGTCCTTGATACTAATTAAAAAATATATTCTGGTTTTGTTCCTTGAAGAGATTTATTTTAGTGACTATAAACTAATTATACTTATTGGAAATACTCAACTCTTGAATTTATGGTTTGATAAATATATAACTTCAAATTCAGATAGCGGTTAAACAGACACAAATTGTCAGTATTTGTGTGACTCGGTAGTTAATGATGACAATGATACTTCAGAAAGTTATGGGTGACTTCTTATGTAATTCACATGGAAAGTCTTGTTCACAAAGTAGGCTACTTACCTGAAAAGCATAGCCCTCACGCCAACCTCTGACCCTCAAACAGCTGAGGGGGTGGAGAATCATGCAGTCACCACGTGGAACATTCTGGAATTCCCTTGTTTCTTCTCTCCACCATAAATATTGCAGTTCAGTGAGTTCCGTGAATAATATCCCAATGGATTTAAATCTCCAAGGGCATGAGGGATTGATACATCATACTGTTAGATACAATCCAATGCTTATTAACAACACACGTCCCTGAACTCTGATTCAGTCTGGCTCACGCTGCCAGCCATGAGCAGGCAGTTTACTGCATAAACAGTCAGCATCTCCAAGACAAAACTAGAGACTGAAGCCTTCCTCATGTAGACTGAGTTGGAGGCAGGTGGGCTCTGGTATCCTCAGGAGAAGGTGATAGGGAGATGCAGAAATACGATCTCATAGAAATCATAGGAAAGGAGTAGAGAAGAGTTTCTGCCTTAGCCTTAGATTAACTTTTTCTTATGCAATTATGTTTGACTAAATTAGTGTCTTATATATAATGTATATTATATATATATATCTCACTAATTTATGTATACATACCACATACAGAGACACAATATATATATATATATATATACTTATACAAGTATATGTACTTATAAGTACATATATTTACATGTATATATATTTATATATTTATAAGTATATATATTGTCTGTGTAGTGTGTTTATATATATATATGTATGCATGTATATATGTACACACATACACATGTATATTCATATGCATATTTCAATCCATTAGAGAAAAGACATCGCACAAGGTAAAGAGCCTCCAAGAGTATAGGTCTCTAATTGCTAGACATAAACAGTATAGAGTGGCTTTAAGGGAAAATCAGAGACATCATTAAATTCTTATGGAAAGGATATTTGTGGTAAACAATAAAATCAGATTTATTTATTGGGATTGATGGTTCTTAAATGTAGATGAAGTCTCTGGGGATGCCTTACTATTCTTTGAAGGAATCCACATGTTCCATGTTATTTTTGTAAAAACACTGAGATATTTGGCTTTTTACTTTCTTTGTCTTCTGAGTGAGTAGTGGAGTTTCTGGAGGCTACATGGTGTATGATATTCAATAAAGAAAAGGCAGAGGCAAGTATGGACACTCAGCTGTCTTCTGTTAGATACCATGGAAGTTCCAAAAATATAAAACAATGCCACTTTTCTCACTAAATATTCTCTGGTTTGGAAAATATTGTTTTTATAAAATATATTATGAAAATGTATAATGAGTTTTAAATAAAAGTAAGTTTATATTTTTTGAAAAAAAATAAGTTTATATATTTTGATTATATTTTTGAATTTTCCAATTTGATTTCTGATGTATTAAATACAAATAAATATAATCCATACAAATAAAAATACTCATTGGGTTTCTTGGTCCCTATTTATTTATTTGTTTTCTTGTTTCTTGAGACAGAGTTTCTCTGTGTGGGGATTAAAAGCGTCCTCAGTCATTTTTAAGAGGATACCGGAGGGTCCTTGAGACACACTTGCTGATAGCAAGTTAATTACCATCAACTGTCAGAAAAGCTTTAGGGTTAAACTTTAAATCCACAGAGTTCAGAATTGAGTCAAATGATGGGGAAGTGAGGACCTGCCTCAGTAATGATGAGTATTCAATCATAACACAGATCTAGAAAGTTCATTATCTGTTTTTAAAACTGAAGCTAAACAATCCCCATCCCAGCTCCATCTGAGAAGGCCTATGCTTCTCTAGCTTCTCAATAATTTGATGAATAATTTTCATTAGAAATAAAGAGAATTCTACCAAAGAAGACTACCAAAATGTGATCAAAATAGAGTCTTGATTAAACTTGTGCTCTCCAATTCCTACTGTATTTTGTGACTACCGTTTCTTTAACCTTTTGATTTGGAACAAAAGCTGCTAGCAAAAGGACTTTATTTCATCTCCTGACACAGACGGTGTCTTCTGACACACACCAAAGAGCTAAAAGTGAGATATAAATGACCAGTTTCTAAATGCATCTTAGTCCAAACATCCTAAGGCTTGAGGAGCAGTGAGGTCACCCTGCATCCTCCTGTAGTAGGAGAAGTTATGTCAACATCATATGCTTTTGTTTATTTAACTTTCCCAGAGTCACTTAGACAAAGGTTTTGCTGCCTCTCTCATTTGTGAGTAGAGTATGCAGTATCCAGTGTGAGGCTGCTGATTAGTTTGACTTTGGAATACTGGAAAATGCTATCTTTGGGGCATCGGTTAGTGCTTATGGATTTTTTTTTCAAATTTAGAGATCCTTTAACATCTTCAGAAAATTATGTAAACAAGAATTGTCTATATGTTGCTAAATCTCTTTGGTTGGTCCTGTTTGCGACATTCTCTTAGAGAGCTACTAGCACTCAGGTTTTTTCTTTGTTTGTGTGTCTGTTTTGCCTATTTGAAGCAAGTAGTTGCACATATGATCTGCAGTTCTAGGGTATATGACTGATGTGCCCTGTGTGAAATATAAAATGTGCCACTTTAGAAAGTGCCTTTCAGATTTGGGGAATGTCATTAAACCCTAAGAGCAGGACTGTCAAACTTCCTGGGGGGGAGGGGGGCGTTAAAAGCCTCGTAATTATCCTTCATGCCACAAATGAAAAAAATGCACTAAGTGGAATTACATATCCCATGCTGTGTGCTTTTTTAATCTGCTGGTCATTGTAGTTAATTTCATTGTTTGAGTGGGGGACCTTTTGAGAGGAGAGCACAGGGGATGCATGCGAAGTCTTCCTTATGACTTTCTGACGTGTTATCTCCTTCGATAATAAGTGGTTCTTATAGGTTCAGAAGCTTTGTTGTGACTTACAGCATATGGAGGCCATCCAAATATAACTAGTCTTTCTTGGTCCATCCCGCCCTTTCATTGAAATCCTTATCTGCTTCCTCTAAATACTCCATTACTCCAAATTCAAATTTTTCATGAATGACATTTTAGTTGAGGTAACCTAAAAGATTAATATAAACTACTCTTTCTATTTTCCCAGCAAGCTTTCCCCTTCCCGTTCCAACTAACCCTCTTTCTAGCCATTCATATACATATCTCAGCCAGTTTACACTTATCACGAGACAAACTATACTGACACAATTCAACAAAGAGCCCTGTCACTCTCTGACCTGTGATATCTCAGACACTTCCCGGGTCACTGAAATGTTTCATGCCACAAAGATAGTAGAAGTCTCTCTTCATCTCTCCCCTTCCTAGCTTCCCTTTTACTGATCAACACTACTATTCTGGCTTCTAGCATGGCACGCTCTCCACGCAGTTTCCAAGAGATACAGAGATACAGAGAGATGGAAGACGCCACTGTTAACAGTTCATTACAGGACCAGGTTTTAGACCATATAAAGTCAAGTGTCTGTGTTGTGCAAGAAGCAGCTGGAATCTGAAACACTGCAATCATCCTTATTCAGAAGTTTCAAAATTCTATCAGTGGCAGAATAAATCATGTACATTTTTTAGTGTTTAATGTTCTTTCTCTGTTTTGACTTAGGAGATCTCGAGTTGAGGCCTTCAACATTCCTCAGCATTGACCCTCTCCTGGGACTTTTGAAGATTCAGGAAACACAAGATCTGGATGCTGGTGATTATACCTGTGTAGCCATCAATGATGCTGGAAGAGCAACGGGGAGACTAACTCTGGATGTAGGCTGTAAGCTTTCATGTCCATTGGTCACATTTTTTTTCCCTGAAACTGAGTTGATATTCTTACATGTCGATCAACTGTGAAAAAATTTGGCAGAAATATTTGTCAGAATAGCCAATCTAGCATGGATACTTCAGATGACCAACTTCATAACAGTGGCTAGCAATTCCTATGAGCTTCCAGTGTGCCAAGAATGAAACATGGTTTATCCCATTAAACCAGTGGTTCTCAACCTTCCTAAGGCTATGACCTGTATTCAAGTACTAATACAGTTCCTCATTTGTGGCAACACTGAACAATAAAATTGTTTTTTGTTGCTACCTCATAACTGTAATTTTGCTACTGAGTGGTGTCTCAGAAATATGTGTTTTCCAATGGTCCTGACCCACAGGTTGAGAACTACTGCGTTACATTCTCAAACACTCCCCTCCTTGCACACACACAAAAGGAGATGCTACGATTATGTCCACTACAAACTGAAGCATACTGAGGTTGTAAAAGCTGACCCACTTCATTAGGGCTGCAGAGCTTGGGAGAGTCAGGACCTGGGTATTTGACTGCGAGTTATCTGACCTCAGAGACTGTAGGCGTCACCGATATGTTTTGTCTGCGGCCATTTTCCTGTCAGTAGCCATCCATTGGGCCATCAGATTCTCAATTATTAACATCTGGAGGCAAGAAAATAGAGTTTGGCTCTAGACATAATTGGAGAGGTGGATGGCAGAAAAGGTTTTGTTTTAGGTTCAAAAGTCCACTAAAAGTTACTCCCCAGTGTATGATCTAAAGTACTAACTACAAATGAGTCCAGTCACCACAAGAAGATGCAGTATGTGAGTGACAGTTACATTTGTGTTCTCGGGAAAGTTGGGTCTCACTTAACCCTCCCCTTCATGTCTCTTTAGAAAATAATGCAAAGCAAAGCAAAACAAAACAAATTCTCCACACAGTATGGTAAAACTAGAAATAACACAGAACTTCTTTTTCATGGAAAAGAATGTGGCAGCTTAATTTTAACCAATAATTAATTATTTACATTTCTTTAAACTTGTAAAGTATGGAATGTCCACTAAATTGTGTTTTCTTTTCTGTATGTTACATACAATTTTTTTTGTCATGCTCAAACTGCTTTTTTTAAACACAAGTGAGGAAAACAAATCTTTTACAAACCGTTTTGGTTCTATTATCTTAAGCCTTTAAGTGAAAATTATGGCCCCGTGTGTTTGATCTTTTGTTTCATGGAAACACATTTTTTCCCTCCCTGGGACTTGTTATGATCCTGGTCCCTGACCCTTGGCTGTCTATTGAACACTATTCATTCCTGCTGAATATGCCCTGAAATTTTAATATAGAATGTTGGAAGTAACACAAAGATTACTATAGACTCTGTCCAGTGTGCTGCAAGATGTCCAGGGTGGTGTTTTAATGAACTCTGTTATTGTTAATATAAATACCTTAGAAATAAGTTTAGGACTGTTGGGTGGGTGGGGTCTCTGATTCTTCTGGATGGCTTTCAAATACACTAATGATTTTGGAAATGTAAGACTTTCAAGTAAGGAAGTCCATTTGATCAAGAACTCTTGTTTTTAAGAAACACAATAAGGATAAAATTTCAGTTCCTAACACCTTCTGTTCTGTTTCTCACTGATTCCCACAGAGATATTCTATGTTTACACAACATGTTTATGTTTGGCATGTTCTAGCTCTCCAGGGACAGAGAAACAGCCTTGGCAATGACCCACTTCGAAGTTTTAGAAAGTCTGAGAATCCCATACATACTTCATTGCTTACCAACTGTTTCCTTCTTATTTTTTTTCCTTTTGGTTTCTGCATTTTCTAGATTCTCTCTACTGTCCAGCCATGGGCCATATAAAAAGCTAGTGATATCACTTTCTGACGTCTCATGGTGATGCGTTAGTGACTTGACTCATTACTATGACAAAAATACTAGATAAAACTATCTTAAGGTAGGAGTTCACTTAACTGCCAGTGTGAGCATACATAGTCTATTATGGCAGAAGAGACACGGCAGAAGAAGCATGAGGTGGATGATCTCAGTGAGTCTGTGGCTAGGAAGTGGTGACAGAGGGATACTGGTACTCAGCTTGCTTTGTCTTTTATCACTCAGTCTGAGACCTCAGTCCACAGTGCCATGTATATTCAGGACAGGTCTTACATCCTCCATTACACTTCTCTGGAAGCATCCTTAAAGACACACCCAAGTGATTGAAAATGCAGTTAAGTTGACAGTTAGGAATAGCCATAATAGCTGGATTCAGGAACTTTCCAACTAATATTTCTATCTATACTTCACTCTGTAATTGTAGCTGAATTTTGATTTCAAGATCCTTACTGTTCATGGCTCTTGTCATGCAATAAGCTTCTATATTTTGATCTCAGTAATTACTCTGAATGAACCATTAACAGAAACAAGTCATCTGCTTCCTGTGACTTTGACCATTGCTAACAGTTGGGAGATAACTTAATATTGATGTTGGCATCCTTATGCTTTTGTTGTACCTTATCATATCCATATTCTTCATTATATCATTCTGGGAGCAGCACATAAGGTTTCACTAGACTGACCTGCCCTCTGGGAACCACAGGACCCTATGGTGGCATCTCTACAGCAAAGCACAGTTGTAGAGATGATTGTGTTTTTTATTATGAGATTTAAAACAAAACACATTATGGATTGAAACTTTCTCCATAATTAATATAGCGGTTAAGAATATAGGCACTTGAGAGAAAATGGGTTATTTCCTTGACTTTCCTTATTTTATAGATATAAATGGCATTTATAGATGAATTAAAAAGTTGAAATGAGATATTGTTTACCCACACCCAGGATGTTCCTATTACCTATGGAGCTGATAAATGCAGCATATCTTCACATATGTGGTGGTTATATTCTTTCTTTGAGTCTCAAATATCATAGTGGAATGCATACATAAAATGATACAGTATTTAAGATTAGATTTTTGTCTTTTAATATGAAATTCATTATTTCAATTTGACTTTATTTTAAGGAAGGACTTGAAACAAATTAAGTACTAAGCTTAGTCGTGAATGAAATTATTCATTTGAGTTCAAAAATTATTGGTCATATTTCTGAGTTGTTTATGACTTAAAAACAAAAGCACACTTTTATCCATATCATGTGGCTAGTTGGGCTTTTGGATTGTTTGTTGGAGGGGTGCTGTTACCTCATAGCAGCAATACTAGAACAAAACAAATTAACAAAAGGGCTGTTTGATATTATTCTGGAGTTTGAGCTTCTGGTAGCGAGCTTCATTTTTTTCTGTTTCTCATTATCATGGCTTTAAGTTATGGACATTTCAGGTCAACGGGGAAAGTTACCAATGCTTTTCATCCCTTGTAAAGGGGGTAGTGAATTGTGAAGTCATTTGGAAGAGGAGAGGACTGGAAACATCAAACAAAAAGTTGGCCTGGCAGGGTTTTCTTTTTTTTAAAGCATTCCACACCACACAGGATTTGAGTCTTACACTGTGGTTTTGTGTTTTGTGGTTTGGTGGAACCATAGCAATGTGTCTCGTCATTTTAGGAAAATCTCTGAGTGACATAATGCAAGAGTTGCCACAGAGGGACTATAGATTTAACTGTGCTGGGGGCAAGGAAAATAAGTCAGAGTAGTGTTTAGAGCAAGATGGCAAATTTGTTTATGACTTATGTATTTTTTTTTAATGAGTCTGCACTGCCATAGTTATCTCTGAAGACAGTAGACTGCACTATGGTGTCAGCCCATGCATATCTCAATGTGCCACACAGATGCTGAGGAAATTACCAGGGATCAAACATTATCTTAAGAGACTGTTTGAAGCACCAAAAGTTAAGCTAAATGCAAACATCATTATTTTATGATAATCTTTTGGAGGACTAAGACCTAATAAATTAACTATAATTTTCACTCTTAATACAATTCGCATTGAGGTAGTTTTGTATGACCCATGATTAGCAAAGATCATCTCTTTTTATTTAAAGTGTGACATACGACTATCCTTTTTGGTCCTCTGAGAAACTAAAACTGGGGAGCGGGCTGAAGTGACTTTCCCAAGATCACAGACAGTGACAGTGGAGCTGCCCTTTGAAATCAGTCTGAGTTTACCCCTTTACACGACACACTCTTCTTAAAAATATAAAAAAAGTCACTGTGTACTGACAAACATTCAACACTGCTCTCTTGCTCTCCTGTTTCGGTAATCTATTCACGACTCACTACCCCCCATAAAAGAGCCTTGACTCACTCCCCCACCCCCATAAAAGAACCTCACTTGGAGGCTGTGTTGGCCACAGTCAGGAAGAGGAAGTACTCAAGTCTTCTTGGCTCAGCTAGGAGCTGCTTCATTTTGGAAGTTTGTTTGTGGTGGACGTTGTTTTGGCTGCTCCCCCAGGCCTGCTCTTCTCATTCGCCTGCTGTTTTGAGACCCAACGTGGTTGTTCCCTGATCTGATGTCTGGTGCCTGATGCCTTTCTAGAATCTGCTTGCAACGCTTGATTGCTCCCATCTTGATTAGGTTTGCGGGTGTAACTTGAGTTTGCTCTTTTGCTGTAAATCCAGATTCTGTTCCTCCATTACTTTTGAACATGCTAGTGTATCACTTTTCATTGATAATTATAATTTAACATTTCAATAAAAGGGAGGTTTCTCATCCCTGGAGTTGGTGGATTTCATAACCACCATAACCAAGTCTTCTCCATAACCTTTTACTGTTTTAAATTTATTTATTTTTTTGTCCACTGCTACATTCCTCTGTCCAAGACATGAGCCTAGCACAGTTTGAGACTTTTAGATTTAACTTCCCTTTTTCAGAAAAGATGTATATTTTAGAACATCATCATCATCACCATCACTGTCATCACCATCATCATCATCATCATCACCATCATTGAGACCGGTTCTACTCTGTAGCTCTGTCTTGCCTCAGACTATTAGAATAGGCTGATCTTAAACTCACAGAGATCTCTTTATCTCTTCCTCTTGAGCTATCACATGCCTCATCAGGTTTCATGTTTTAGATTAATTGACTGTGTTTACTCTAGAAAGAAGTAATAAAGCTGTAGAAATGAAATAAGCAAGAAATGTGTTACATTATGTATTATATTTAAAATATGTCTATTAGTCATTTTTGTAAGTTGAATTCTTATGTATATAAATCATGATAGTTTTAGAAAAACTATCTAAGCGGAAGTAAAACATTCTCTTCTCAAAGCATCTTTTTCAATTGTTTTTAGTCTTAAATTTTGTAAGAGGGCTTTTGAAATTGTCTTCATTCTTTTGAAAGAGCAAGTTCACATGTACTGAGGTGAGGTGTCTCTACCATACTTTTATACATGTACTCAAGTTTGAATTATTACCATAACTTTTCATGATAACTCAATAATTCATTCACTAGTGTCCAGTAGGCACATACAATATACCATGTATTGTGTTAACTGTTGTTAAAGGATTCACAGACACACACAAACACACACACACACACAAACACACAGAGAGATAAACTGTTGGGAAAGCAAAGAAGCAGATAATCAAGTAATAGATTTTATTTGGAGAGTTTCATGAGTCTGGTAGACAGGATTGTCTTAAATCTCAAGGAGGGAAGTCATCATGCCAATAAGAGATGACGTCATAGAGGGATGTCCCTTTTGAAATGGGTTAAAGGGCTGTCAATATTTCAACAACAGACATTACACTTGAAGAGGAGGTAATAACACAAGCTAAAGCAAGAAAAGTTGGCTCTTCTCCGTGGAAGAACCAGGATTTCTGTCTGCCCACAGGCCAGGCTCTGTATAGGAAACAATGGACACAAAGCTGCAGAGTGAGAGGCAGTCTATTCTAAGCTAAAATAAGAACCCCAGCACTGGTGGGAGACAGCTGTACATCCTATCTGCAGATGTGGGCTGAGAAGGAAGGAAGTGATGTGTACGTCATTCTTTAAAAATGAGACTGCAAGCCAGGATGCTCAGACATAGTTATTAGAACTTGTAGAGACAAAAGATTGTCACCCGAGGTGAAAAACTAACTTCTAGTCCTTTCTTCCTCATTTGACTCCACTGACACTTAGCAAATAAACTGCATTTTGGTTTCCTCATCTATAAAACCAGAGTGGGATCATTCTGAAGACTGGAAATTGTTGAAATTATTTGACAAAATCCTTGGCTCTGAAAGTGATAGCTGTTGCCCTTAGTTACCTGGATCATTGATTGACTTCCAGGGTACCATCTCTTAGAACTTTACTTGAGTAGGCTCCTCACACTGCTTCCAATAGCATCCCATGTATTTATCCTTATCTGATGTCTCAAGCATCATTATTCATAAGCTTCTGAGAGCCTCATCCCTGGGCAGTTCCCAACAGCATCCTCCTTATACTGAAGATCTGTGTTTTCCTAAGTGTGCCCAGCACAGATCTCTGGGTCTTCTCAGTTTCTTAAGTTACTGGATTGATGTGACTCTCTAGATTTCTTTGTATGTATCAGTTCTCCTTAAGGTGCTAAGCACTTACTATTCTCTCTTTACCAAATATGTTCTGCTACTCTAACTTATGTGATTGATTCTCAAACTTAAATTTCTCTGAATTAAAAATTGACCTATAAGGACTAAGAATACAACACCAAACATTATACTTCAGTAAGAAATGCTGTTAGCATGTCTGATGGGGATTAGTGAAGAAACCCTTTGGTACAAATTAAGTTCATTTAAAAATCCAGCCAACAAGACCTTTTTTTTTAAATACTGGAAATATTATATTTCATTATAAACTCAGCTTATTTAGGATTGTTTAAGGTTTGAGCACTATAAAATATATTCATATTGAAAAGAAATTTCTATAATATTTCTCTCTAAGATGATTTTCATATCACCTACATCTACAGGGCAAAGATGAGTGTCTATTTTAAGCATTCATTCATAAAGAAAAAGACACATACCTAGCATAGGTCAAATGAGAGTAGCTAAAGGATAACTTTACAATATTTTATGAACAATGATTTGTTTTCGATTCAATCTGTTGATGACTTAATAAGGTTTATTCTTAATATGTCCACATCCTCTGCCAATGACAGTTTTTCATTTTGTTTCTTCTAGCACCTCCGGTCTTCATACACGAACCTTCTGATGTCTCCGTGGAAATTGGCTCCAATGTGACATTACCTTGTTATGTTCAGGGTTATCCAGAACCAAAGATCAAATGGCGGAGACTGGACAACATGCCAATTTTCTCAAGACCCTTCTCAGTTAGTTCCATTAGCCAGCTGAGAACAGGAGCTCTCTTTATCTCAAGTAAGTTAAAGCGTGGTGGGGGGAGGGTGGTGGGTGTGTTTGTGTATTTATGTTTATGTATATAAATTTGAATATGTGTATTTTTGTTGTTTTTTTTTTACTTAGTTAGCTTTTTGTTTTTCATGTTTTTTAACAAAGACTCAGTATGGTAGCTCAGAAGGGATTTGGGCACTTGATTTTCTTGTCTCAGCCTCCTGAGCGTCACTATGCCAGGCTGTACTATATACAAGTATGCATATTCATATTTTGCTACTAAACTGGACATGCTTGACTACAATATTTATAAAATTAAAATCATACTCTTACTTACAAATCTTACTTTGGTTTTCTTGCTGCTCACTGACCATGAATGACCCTTCAAAGACTTCAACCTCCTGACAATGTCATCCAGCTTGTCCAGCTCTGTCTATTCCCAATGCTTTTGGTAATATCATGTCTTCCAAAATGGTCTTCATAATCTTGGAAAACAATTCCATGCATTTGTTCTACCTACAAAATAGAAATTATATCAATATCCAATACACAGTCAAAAGAAAAATGAGAAAAGCAATTTGCATTAAAATGTGTTTTTAATGTGTAAATATGCTTTGTCTCCACACCACGTGTGCATGTGTCTACAACTTCCCCAAGGCCCCATATATCCATGTAGTAATTTTTCCAAGTGAATGAATAGTTATCTTCTCCTTAGGCAGAATTAGTCTTTCCTGATTATAAATATATGTCAAATCTACAAAGTTCTAGTGGAGCCTTCAGAACTCTTGCCAGACTTGATTTCTCTACAAATCTGCTCCATGCACCATCTATCTCTCTCTAGTTTCTTATTTCTTAAATACAAATATATTCTTCCAGTTACTGGGCAACTAAACCATCTCCTGCACAAAGAATAGAAGTGTACTTAGGCGACATAGCTTCCTACCTTTCAATAGAACCTGATTTACTTCAAGTTATGCTTTCAATTCACTGAGTAGACGGCTCTTCTGATTTTCTACTTGTCCTTTATATCTTTCTATAATATTGGAGGATATAATTTATTACATTCCCTCTTTTCGTTTCCAACTATCCAAACTTGTCCATAACTTCTACACTTTCTCCTTCAAATTTATGACCTTAAAAAAACCTAACCCTTATTACATGTATATATGCATGTATGTGTATATTGCATGCATATGTTCCTAAATATAACCTGTTCAGACCATGTGCTGCTGGCTATATGAATGTTTTCAGGGCTGATTGTTTATCATTGGGCAACCAGTGGGTGTGCTCTTCCCTGGAACCACTCCTGTCCCCAGCTTTCCTCAGTTGCCTGTGTTTCTTTGTGTACAGTTGAGGCCTGGCAGGGTCTCCCTTTGCATGCTCACTGGTATCACCTCTGTTGAGCTCACACCGTGGGGTCATGATGCTGAGACTTTATGTCCACATGCTCTTTAAACTACAGCTGGGATATTACCTCTGCCATGAATCTCCAACATCTCTACATACCATCTTTGAGTCAGAGAATTTGTCACCCTGCTGTGATGGCTGAACTCTCTGTCTCCTTCCCTAGACAGGAATGGGCAAAAGGTGTTTATGTGATTTTTGTCCCCCATCTCAGCACTGGACCTGGTCTCTGGTCAAAGTTTTAGAATGGTCTTAAGTGAATATATGAGTTCTTCTTTCCAGATTTATGGGCAAGTGATAAAGGAACGTACATCTGTGAAGCTGAAAACCAGTTCGGAAGAATACAGTCGCAGACAACAGTAACGGTGACAGGACTCGGTAAGATTAATTCACTTTCTAGAGGTGACATTCTCCACAAACCTCAGACCTCTTGGTTGATGTCATCCTTTACAGTGACAATTTTCATTGATTCTAAAGCCAGGTAGAGGTTTGGGTTCCTAAGCCATAGTTCATGCAGTGTTACAGCTGTAAATAACTCAGCGCCTGCTCATGTTCCTCATCTCCTGTTTGATTGTTGGTCAGTTTAAATAGGTTTAAGTCTACACACACACACACACACACACACACACACACACACACAAATGGTGCTTTTGATGGCCTGTCTTATGTTTAGCACTTCAGCTCTCATACGATTATATTTGAGTTGTGAATTAAAAATAGAATGCTAATTATTTCCAAGTTGTGGGAGTTTTGCTTCAGAACATTTTACTGAGTAGATATATCTGACTGATGAAACTTTTAATTTATTCTCATTTTTAATTTTATATCTCCATTTATTCTTTAGAATTTTCCCCAGTACTACATAGTTCAAATTGTTGTAGCATTAAATGTGACTTTAAGTACTTCGCTGCATCTCAATGCTGGTTTGTAGAATTTCCTGCATGTATGTCTTCATTTGTCTATCTATAACCTACATTTTTAGGTAATATCTCTTAAGGAATTTGGGCTCATCTGTGGCATAAATTTTTCCTAATTTCTAGGAAAGAACAGGCTAACCATGCTTCTTTGCTCTTCTACCTCAGCAAGCTCACCCCTGTTTAACTTGCTTGTGCTGTTCCCTTAGGCTCCTGGTGACTCCTACTGTCCCTAGTCTATTCTGTTTCTGGCTATTTCCCTGAGAGTGGGTTCTGGTAATTCCAGGTTTCTGCTCACAGGCACCCTCACACACTCTCCGTTCTAATATGTATGCCGTGAGCATCTGACCTTGACATTGCTGTTGTGTGTAGACTCTCTTTCCTCTTGATATTCCTGCAGGATCACCTGTCTTCCTCCCAGTTTTCCTTGGATCCCTTATGTCCACATTTAAGTTTATTTCCATCCTAAAGTCCTGTTTCTGAAAACTCCAGTTTTAAATAACGTAATTTGTAATCATCCTTCATACAATACCCCCTCTCCCAATCTTCATGAAGCCAAGTGCTCTTTCTCTAATGTAGTTGCCCCACTTATTGGAGTCAGCCCTTCCATGGCCAGCGTTATTGAAGGACAGCCGCTAACTCTGCCTTGTACTCTGTTGGCTGGAAATCCCATTCCAGAACGGCGGTGGATGAAGAACTCAGCCATGGTAATAATGTTTTAATACATGCCTTTTTATTTACTTTTTCTTAAGAGTTGATGCATTACATCACAGACACTGAAATCCCGATTTCATAAACACATAAGCATGATTTGTTAGCCTATCAAAGCTTTTCTTAAAAATAAGATTTATTTTTATTTATAATTATATGTATGTGTTTAAATGTAAGTATTGGTATCAGAGTCCAAAAAAGGGAGTCAGATGCCCTGGAAGGAGGAGACTTACAAGCAGCTTTAACCTGCTAATGTATGTTCTGAGAACCAAATTCAGCTTTCTCTCCAAGAGTACTGGTCTTAACTGCTGATCCGTTTTGCTAGCTCTGAGGGCTTTCTGTCTTTGTTAATATGTTGATGCCATTTATATTATTTGGAGCTTCAATTTTTAAGAGATAATTGGTAGTATGTATTTTATAATTTCCCATTTAATTTAGTGTTTCTAATAAATTGCCTTCAGAATATGAAAAAATTAAAGCTAGCAGTAGTTTCATAGTCCTTATATACCCATAGTATTTTATACTCTTCTGTGTTGGACATTATGAACTATTAGTATTCCTCTAGAATCTTCCACTTTATATATTACTTTTTTTATGGTGAACTTTAAATTCCTTTTGTGATGAATTGTTTTAGGAAGGTAGATCCATTATATATTACTAAGTATTTATTAGTATAAAACTTTTAATTAGAAAATTATGTGGGCAACATTTCAGTTCTTAGAAAAATTCCCTTAAATGTGTACTCTACTGACACAGAGCTTCATCTTGTTCAGAGTATCTCCTGGTTTCCAGAGCATCTGGACTCACTGTCTTCTAGAAGTATCCATTAACAGTGAATAGACTCCATATGAGTAATGGCAAGCTTACTCATATTTGCATAAAAGAAATGCAGTATGCCTAAAAAAAATAACCCTTAGTTATGAGGCTAGCTGGGAACTAACATGTAACATGATAGAGGCTTAGAAAGAATTACTTTTATGTTAAAACATTGCCAGCCTTCTCTGACATGATTTCTGGATCGTACTGTGGCCTTGCTCTTGAGCCTGTCAGCTGACAGGGTTGGGTTGCCGAGATGATATCATCCTTCCTTGGTGTAATAGATATCTATGTATGAAAACATCAACCACATCAAGGAGCTTGCTAGTGGTGAAGAAACCATTTTAGAAAGAACAATTTCAGCTGAAAGCAAAGAACTACTAGTGAAGTTTGAGTTCTGGGAAACAGAACTTATAGAAACACAAAATCAGGGGCACCTCTGTCAGTCTCCTTTCAGGGATGAGCATAGCTCTTTGATAGCAAATAGTAGGTATAATTCTGCAGAGATATGAGGAACAGACACAATTAACAAATTCTTCAGAACATTTGTGTCGATCTGTTTTTAACTCAAGGATGCTAAAATCCCAGTTTACTTTATAATAAATTTAATAATTCAATCAAGAAAAAACAAACAGATCTGATTGAGGCTTAGACAACTTTCTGCCTTTTCAAATAAAAAATAAATGACTTTTTTTTTGTTCCATTCAAAAGTTGGTGCAAAATCCCTACATAACTGTGCGCAGCGATGGGAGCCTCCATATTGAAAGAGTTCGCCTTCAGGATGGAGGCGAATATACTTGTGTGGCCAGTAATGTTGCTGGAACCAGTAACAAGACAACCTCTGTGGCAGTGCATGGTAAGAAAGACCCGAAGTAATTGCTTCCAAACCTTGTTGAAAAACAGGGTTCTTAGGTTTTAATCAGATAACTCTGTTCCTCTAATTACAAGAAAGAGAGCTTTCTTCCAATTGTTGTTTTACATTTCTTGAACAATGTCTACATTGTTAATACCATTTCCAGATTTCCCTTCCCTATGTACACAAAAAGACATTCTGGGGAATCACCCACCAAATCTGGCCAAGGGCTTTTATAAGTGGTTTCTTATTTGATAAAATTGAACTGAGCTCTCAAAGAATCATGTTTAAAAATACATTTTAATTTCAGGCAAGCTGAACTTAGTGTACCATCCAAATTGCCTTAAATTGCCTTTTTTTTTTTGTTTTGTTTTTGGATTGTGCAACAAACATGTCCTCACTAATGACCCCTCCGTGTTGGAGCTAAATATGGCCTAAGCTTTTCTAAAGGTCATCTTGTGTGCCATGTGCTCCAAACAATTTTTTTTGCATGTTAAATAATTTTAAGGTCACAAATAAGAAAATCCAGAGGCAATTTTTTTCCACTTGTAACAGTTACCAGATTTTTAAATCTCAATAATAATGGACAGCTTCACTGTTTAAGAGATTTTTGTAAAATTTTAGATTTGTTTTCAGGAGTCTCCTACATTGATTTATAATATAATAGTTAAAAATAGATTATATACAACAATGCATGCCTTAGGAAAAAGAAGTAAAGATACTTGGTTTCACTCATTGACTCAGTCTTTATTTAGACTCTGTATTTGGTACTCAACCAGGTTGCGTTTTGTTTTGGCTGTTGAAAATGCTGGTGACTACAAACCATTCCCTTCTATATGCCTTGAACTACCACCTCCTCTGGCTTGATGTTAATAATCACCAACAGCACTTGCTATGTTCTTGAGAGGTTTCAAAGAAATACCCCCAAATAACTTCAATTTAGTTATAGCCTCAAATAATGAAGGCATGTTGGGTTCCATGGCACTGTGTGACTATTTTTTTTTTTTTCTGTGTGACTATTTTTACAGAACAGAGCGTAGGTTTCTTGGAGAGTGCTATGGGCTGACTTAAGGATGCAGTGTTGGAATACCCTCATAGCATCTCCCCCTTTTCTCTTAGTGACTGTCTAGGCAGTTGTGCTGAGAAGGATGCTGAGGCCAGATTCTCAGTTGCAGGGAGGAGTGAGGTATTAGTCCTGTGTTTGCTATATCACAGAGGTCAGAAGACAGACAACCCAATGACCAGATTTACTGAGACACAAGATACTTTAGTGATTAAACTTTAAGAGTTTCACAACTGTTTTTGATTCATTTGAGTCCAAAACAAGCAACTGATTTAGTCAATAACATGAAGAAAATCAGCCTGATGATTAGGGTATCAAACCCAGCAGAACCCAAAGCATGGAGACCTTATTACCTACTTCATGTAAATAAGGGGTTCATTCTGTGTCATTCCTTCAGGAATACCTATGAAAGGTGCTCACCTAATTCTAAAAAGGAAGATATTTTTATAGAAAGAAATGAAATTAATTCAAATACGAGTGCAGATGTAAAGAACAGAATTTAACTGTCACATTGATTCGCGTAGACTCACAATCTGTAGAGAAACTGCTTCTCTATACACAGATGTCATCAAGCTTCCAAACTGACCTAAATTTGCAACTTTTCTTCACTACTGTCTAACTTAATATGGCTTTTAAAAACATGAGATCTCCTTATGTCGCCACAAATTGACAGCGTATTTGAGAGTTTCGTATTCTGTCATGATCCTGAAAATTAAATTTCTTGCTTTCATGAGTAGCTCAATGTTCTTGCTTGGAGCTGGAGACCCGCTGCCAAATCTTTAAGACAAAATTAGCTGAAGACTAATGCCAGCCGTAGGAAAGGATGAGTGCTAACTGTACATCACGTCAGCCTTCTGAGGAATTCTTGCACTCGGGGGTCTCATGGTGTCTTCTGTTCTAGTAAATTTCTATTCCAGGGTAGTATGATGATTCTGGAAATTTCTGGCTTTAAGCAAGAAATGTGGTAATTGAGCTGCAGGGAGGAGTCCTAGTCTCATCTTCCCACAGGATGCAACAGAAAGATCTGGAAATACCAGACTTCTGCTGCGTTTCTTTTGTTAGAAAACATTCCTGTATGGAAGCCTTCGTCAGAATGGTTGCTTTGCGGGTACTGTGTATCGGTCATTTGGACATGTGCTGGTTCTCACTGAGAGCAAAGGGAACAGAGATTTCCTTTTGCTTTCAGGGCTGCTCACATGCTGCTAAGTTTTCTGTAGCTTCCTAAATGCAAAGACATGCTATTCCTAACTGAAAAAATGTCGTTTATTGTATCATCTTACATATGAACTTCCAAGATCTCTATACTTTTACTAAATTCCTATTATGGCTCCTGACAAATTCCTTTTAAGAAACTATCCTTTTTAATCAGTTTTACTTTAGTAAAGCACAACGTGGTTCTTGTGGACATTGTGTGTTTAATAAGTGGTGGTTGGACAGCTCATTTATTTGTAGGTGAGCTTACATCAACTCATTAGAGCTTAATGGGTAGTGGACAGTAAGAATGATGTGTTCCAAAGATATATTTATAACCGTTAGACTATAATCTATCTTGAATGTTCAAGAAATAATTGATTTTCTTTAACACTTTAAGAAGGTCACCATATTAAATATCACTTGACACTTGGTTTTAAGCTATTATTAGATCTGTCCAGATTGTACTTATCATAATTTTTGCCATGCAGTCCCTTATTAATATTATGTACAATCACCTCTTTTATAAACATTAAGAAAATATTGAAAATATTCAGTTTTAAGTATATGATACTAAACGGAAGAACAATTGCTCAGATGCCAACCTTACTTCCATGTCCAGTTCTGCCAACCATTCAGCACGGACAGCAGATACTGAGCACAATCGAAGGCGTTCCAGTAACTTTACCATGCAGAGCGAGTGGGATTCCCAAGCCATCTATCACCTGGTCAAAGGTAAATTATAGATCTAGTGGCATTCCCTGAAATACAGTGTTGGGATGACTTACAGAGTTCTCTCCGAAGGCTTCAGCAGGACAGTGAGAGGGTGAGACACAAGAGGGCAGGAAGCTAAATCAGGCATTCCTTGAGCTGCCTTCCTCTGTGGCTGGCATGAAAAGGTTCAGTGTTTTGGATATCCTTTCAGGAATCGGGGAGATATATCTCAGAAGGATCCTTCTGATGGGCAGGAAGTGGGACGTTGGTCCAGTACATGTGCCTCCCAGAGGTATACACCTCTGTATGCTTGGGTGTCCTGCCTGTTAAAGGTGGAGGCTGAGAGAAACACAGCCTATGTCATTATGTAGAGCTGCTGTGGAACCAAGAGGACCAGGAGGAGGTGACAAGGAGGGCACTGCTACAAATATAAAGTGTTCAAAACAGTTGTTGGCACACAGCCTTTCCTACAGTAGTGATTATTGTCATGCCATTATGTACTTTAAGCATCTGGTAGGTAACTGCATCACAGACACTTTAAGCTCCCGCTGAAGTGTGATTTGCTGCATGGATTCCATGTATGACCAAAGAGTATAAGATACCTATAAAAATTCATGTATTCCCTTCTACATTCCTGTCATGTGGTTGAGCTTTCACTAATAATCTTATATTGATGAAACTCTGACTTACAAAGAAAGTCTATTCTTTCTTTAAGTGGCCTCAAAGGTGGCATGTTTTTAACAAATTAACTTGAATCTTACAGATAAAATACACTATAAATTCATGACAGAATAATAGAATGCACTACTTATATAATGAGGATGGCCAAATAGTTTGACATTCCATCTGATTTTCTCATCTTAAAAAAAAAAAGTTTGTGGAGAAGTTGATGCTAATATCTATGTGACATCTATACACGATTTCTGTAGTCCAGATACAATTACAACCTTGAAGATAAGCCTGAAAGTGCACAGCACTTGGCACTCTGCAGACATGTGTCACTTTAAAGAGAATGCAAGAACAAGATGTTTCCAAGTGGCCCTTATGCTATGGCCAAACACAGAAGACATGAGTGTGGACTCAAGGATCTGACTACTGGAGTTCTAGGCCAGCTCACCTCTTGACTGACTTAGTGATTTGGGGCAAGCTTTTCTACCTTGTCTCTGTGCTGTAGGTGTCTGAATTGGAAACTGAAGGTCTAGCAGTTCCTATTGATAAGACTGTGAGGGTAAAACACTTAATTCATATGCAAGATCACCTTGCTATTGTTATGCACCATGATGGCAATGGTGTTGCCATTCACCTCTGTTATGGTTATACCCTCCTTGTCCTTTAGGTGGCTGCACGGTAGCGGAGGGAGGAGTGGCTTAGGCTTTTAGTGCACTTGTTTATCTAATTTCTCTTATAAACCACTCCTTTCTAATTAACATTTTTCAAATCTGGTTTTTCACCCCTTGGAGGTATTTTTCTCTCTCTTCCACTTCCAAATATAAAGCTATTCCTTTATCCTTTGTTGCATTTATAGAAAGGAGAGCTAATTTCAACGGGTAGTGCCAAGTTTTCAGCAGGGGCTGATGGGAGTCTGTACGTGGTGTCACCAGGAAGCGAGGAGAGTGGAGAGTACATCTGTACAGCCACCAATGCAGCCGGCTATGCCAAGAGGAAAGTGCAACTGACTGTCTATGGTGAGAGCCACCCAAGGGAGGGTTTCCTCTGAAATGACCCATGCATGCACAATCTCACAATTTCTTCCATAGTTAAGATACCCAAAGGTGAAGCTCTCGCCTAAGTTGACCTGTAAACAAAGAAACATTTTTAGTTTCACTGACAATGAAAACCACCTCTACTTAGATTCTGATTTGCAATGAAGCAATTGTATATAACCTTTTGGAAAATTCCATGCTATTTCCCCAAGAAGTGTGTTTACCGCATTCAACATTTTGCAGAGACAGCAGTTAGTTAAACCTCCTTGTGGAGCCAAGCCTCAGCTGTGTCTTGGGTAGCCCTTCAGGACTACTGCTCCTCTGGGCAGACCTGAGGCCGGCTCAGCTGACTTTTCCATCTTGTACTAAAAGGAATAACTGAGGAGGGAAGCTTGCTCTTCATTTCCTTCTAGCTCTCTCTTTCGATGTATTAATAGGAAGTTTCAGATGTATCTGGAATCTTGGGAACCAGCATCTTCTTGTAAATTATTTAAGAGCATTAGAAGTCTACATTTTAATTTCATCGAAACTGTGGTTGTTTTCAATGCATTATTTCCCCTTCAACATCCTGTGTTTCTTTTAGTAAGACCCAGAGTGTTTGGGGACCAAAGAGGACTGTCCCAAGATAAGCCTGTGGAGATCTCTGTCCTGGCTGGGGAGGAGGCAACACTTCCCTGTGAAGCTAAGAGCTTACCTCCACCCATCATTACCTGGGCCAAAGATAGTCAGCTCATCTCTCCATTTTCTCCAAGGTAGGAGATCCAGATTGAACAGCAACACAGGGAGATGGAACCTGCTGGAATGGCGCCTGTAATTGCTTGCAAATGTATCAAAATGAAACCTACATTTGGGCTCATTCACATGCACATCTGAGTTATGTATACCTTGTACCTCATTTTCCAAGGCTGTAAATGCTAAGACGGCTTTGCCACAGTTCCCACGGGGGCATTTTACTAGGTACTTTTTGAAATGGAGCAGATCTGTGTGTGCGTCTCTCTCAGCCCGCTGTGTGCAGCAGGCAGAATTCAGTTGCTCCCAGAGAGGCAGTAAAACTCAGAAACCATGGTCATGTATGAGACTTGACATTTGTTAGCTGGTTTTGTAAATCATTTTGATTAAACCCACCCATAAATAAAGGCCCATGGAGATGATGTCATTTATAGGCTAAGCGACATAGCAAGAATACCAGAGCTTTAGGACACAACGGTCATTGCCATCCAGGTTTAGACAGATCTCTGCCGCCTTAAGCTTACTGAAATGTTTTATCCAGGGGACACCTTTGAATCTCATATCTTTTATTTGTACAGTGGGGTGGTACTTTCCTCAGAGAGTTCTGTAGGGTAATGTGCTGGTGGTTATGAGCGCTTGCTCCTCTTGAAGATGACCCAGATTTGATTCCCAGAACCCACATAGCAGCTCACAAACACGTGTAACTCTAGTTTCAAGGCATCTGCCACAAACTTCTGACCTAGTAGACGCTACACACATGTGGGGCACATACTTACATTCAAACACTCATGCACATAAAATAAAAATAAATCATTCTAAGAAAATAATTACAGCTGCTGATTATCATTTATTAGGTTTCTTGGCATATAATTGTAAAGCTATGTGAGTGTATTTTTCTACTACTGATGATAAAAAATAACAGGAACAATTTGATATAATTTTACTCATTTGAATGAATTTTACTGAAGATTATAAGGCAAAATATAGAGAGTTCCTTATAAAGCGATTCTGTTGCACTCTTCTCCAGTCAGGATTTCTTTCATCTCTTCCTTGTGCAACCTTTCGTCTGTAAGTAGCCTCTAAAATGGTTTTTATGGTTTCAATTTTGTTGTCTCTTCTGTATTTAATCTGAACTTCTGACATATATTCTTACTGTTTCACTCCTTGCTTTATTGAGTTACATGCACTTGCTATTGTACACACGGGGTCAGGGGTAAGCACCTTCATTGTTACTAGTCTCCATGCGCACACTCACTATTGTAAACATGGAGTCAGCGCACTCATTGTTACTAGTCTCCATGCGCACACTCACTATTGTAAACATGGAGTCAGCGCACTCATTGTAACTAGTCTCTGTTCGCACACTCACTATTGTAAACATGGAGTCAGCACATTCATTGTAACT